>NW_008334566.1:1059077-1080497 GCF_000622305.1 Nannospalax galili | reverse complement strand
TATTAGAGCCTATAAAGTCTAATTTGTGTCTCCAAATGTTCTTCAGTGTGAGTCCATCCACTTGAGCTTGGTTAACCTACCAAGAGTCTCATCCTTGAAAGACACTGTTGATCACCCTCCAACAGTCAAATGTTATCAAAGTTCCTTAGTTGGGGCTAGAGATTCTTACCCACTTCTTCATATCTCTCCTGGAAGTTTTTCCTGGGTTGAGCTTACAAGTCCCAAATTGTGTGTGCTGTCACTGCTGTTGTGAGTTCATATGAGTAACTAGCCAGCTATCTTGAAAACTCTATTCCCTTGTGGTCACTGACCACCTCTGGCTCTTAAGATCTTTCTGCCCCCATTTTCCTCATTGATCCCTGAACCTTGGGAGTAGAAGTTAGATAGATGTCCTATTCAGGGATAAGCACACTGCAGCCTCTTACTCTCTGCATATTGGTCACTTGTAGGTTTCTGTGTTAATCACCATCTATTACACAAGGAAACTGCTCTGGTGAAAGTTGAGAAATGCATTAATCTATTAGTATAACAATAAATCATTTAAAAAATTGACAAAAAACCAATAAGTCATTAGGAGTCATTTTATTATGATAACTAGTAGAAAACTAGTATTAGGTTTGCCCCATGTCCTGTGACTGAGATCAATGTCAGGTATGGACTCCATTCTAGAAAAGGGATCTTACATCCAATTAAAGAGTGGTCTGTCACTGCCATAATATTTGTACCATTATTGCACCGGTGGGCATATCTTGCCAGGCTAGTTTTTACTTCAGTTCACAGAATCCACAATTGGGTAAGGATGATGATTCTTTTTCTTCCAGTGACTTGCATAACACTTTCCAGTACTACGAATGCTGGCCAGTAAAGTTGAGGGTCTGAAGTCAGCAACAACTTGATTTATCCTTGTTTGTTCTATATTTTATGAATGTAATATCTTCAGCAATAGGGTCTTTCCATCAAGTTCTGGTGAGCAACCAAGAGCAGGGGCAGTGGCCATTACTGTCTGAGAGTCTATGGGAACCCTGGTCAACAGCTTCTAGAGAGGAAGTCCATTCCTATCATTGTATTTTTATTTTTTATTAGTGTATGACATCTACAAAGAGAAATGTCCTCTTGTTATAGGATAATTCTGTTTAATATTTTTTATGATGTATATGTATACACTTTAAGAAGCTTCCAGATTGGTAGCTTTCCTTATGGCTTTTTCTAAAGGTTTGTAGTGTTATTTATGCCTTTCCATATTCCCTCCTCTGCCCTACCCTCCCATTTCCCTCACTGTTTAATCCTTCTTATTCCTTTTTCCCCTGTTTAGCACTGCATTCTACCACCCCTCCCAAGATGCCTCCCCCAACCCACCGTGGTCTTTTATTAGTTACTTGACCTTTCTGAATTTTCAAATTGAAGCATGCATGTCTAATATTTCAAAACTAGCATCCAGCTTTGAGAAAAAATATGTGATGTTTGTCTTTCTGAGTCTGGGTTACCCCACCCTGGATGACTGTTACTTGCAATTTCATAATTTGGTCTCTTTGGTTAACTTTAAAAAAAACTTTATTGAGAATTTCATACATTCATATAAAGTGTTTTGATCAAATCCACACCCATTTATTCCCTACCCTCGAATACCTCCCATATCTCCCCATCACTTTTTTCTGACTTTCTCTTTTTTCTCTTTCTTTCTTTCTTTCTTTCTTCTTTCTTTCTTTCCTTCTTTCCTTCTTTCCTTTCTTTTAAATGGGTTTTTTTTTGCTACTTTAACATTCCCCCCTCTGAAGAGGCAACCTTAAAATCTTTTAGGGATTAGATAAGAGCTCCCAAATATTTTTGACATTTTTGGCCTTTGGAACAGAGTATGTTGTTAAGAAGCCCAAGGACCTTTTGACTTTTAGCCAAGACACTGGCTACTTTTCTTTGGGGTCTTTTTTTTTTTTTAACCCTAACTGCCTATCCAATTCCTACCTCCTATTCTTTGCAAACATTTTTATTTACTATCTTTATTTTATGTGTATGAGCGTATTGCCTACATGTATGTGAGTGCACCCATGTCATGCAATGCCACAGAGGTCAGAAGAGGGCTTCAGATTCCCCTGGAACTGGAGCCAAGGATGGTTTGTAGCCACCATGTGGGTGCTGGGAATCGAACCTGAGTCCTCTGCAAGAACAGTCAGTGCTCTTAACCACTGAGCCATCTCTCCACTCTCCCACCTCCTATTCTTATCACACCATCTTCTGAAGAGTTTACCCAAATTGCTGATAGGGATTCAGGATGCAGACCACTCTGGCTTCTTCCATGCTGAACAGGGATGCAGGGTGAGGCAATTGGGATACCTCTTCAGTGGGTCTATCTGGCTTTTTTAAAGAGCTGATAATATTGCATTGTTATATGTGCCATTCCTTCATTATCTATTCATCAGTTGATAGACACCTAGGCGGTTTCAAATTTCTGACAATTTTGAAAAGGGCAGCAATGAACATGGGTGAACAGGTGTTCCTGTAGTACAGTATAGAGCCTTTTGGGTGTAGGCCCAAGAGTAGTATGGGTGGATCATTTGATAGATCAATTTCAGGCTTTTTGAGGAATATCCACACTGATTTTGATAGTGTCTGCACCAGTTTGCACTCCCAACAGCAGTGGATAAGAATTCCCTTTCCTCTAAATCTCACTAGTATTTGTTGTTATTTGTTTTTGTTTTGTTTTTTTTTTTTTTTTTTTTTTTGGATCTTTGCCATTCTGAGAAGGGTAAGATGAAATCTCAAAGTGATTTCAATCAGCAATTCCTTGATGATGAAAGATATTGAACTTTTTAAAAATGTATTCTCAGTCATTTGTGTTTCTTCTCTGATCAGTTTTTAAAATGAACCTGAGAGAATACACATTTATATTTTAGGACTATTTTATTATTTACTTGTATTATCTCCAAATGGGTTATGAAATCAGTTTTCCATCCTCTTTGCTCAGTACTTTAATGTTCAGTACTTTATCTTCTAATAATTCACTCAAATTAGTAATGTTTTATTTTTCATAATTTAATCTTGAGTTTTCTTTTTACTCAAGATGCTCAAATTTTCTTAAATATATACCAAAAAAAATACCAGATGTCTATACAAGTATGACAAGAGCAAGAATACTTTCTATCTCTGATAGTATAGTCTTTTCTACACTACTGTAACACAAATTTCAAATTTGTATTCCTCATACCCACAAGTATCTCCAAACATCATCTCATCAGTTCACAGACCTAACAAAGTTTCCTAAGCATGTTTTCATAGTCTGTTCAACTGGCAGAGAGAGAAAGGGGAAACACATTAATATTTCAAATGAATATATTCAATTGAAAAATCTGCAAATATTTCCCTGATATTTCTTCTTCCATGTGTACCATTTAATGTTAAGAGAAAGAAGAGCTGCTTCAGTACCTATGAAATTAGCAAAACCCCCTTAGCCTAAAACCAAAGACCCTTAGTTCTTAATATCAAATTCTCCTAAGATATTTGATACATTTGACTATTCATTTTAGAATAAAACTGAACTATTCGATACCTACTTTTATCAGACTTGAAAGTCTCAATCTGCTCTTTCTGGAATGTGTCTGTCCTTAAAAACTTTATTCCTCCATCGTATCATACGTTTCAATCCTCAGTTCCACTATCAATACCCCATGAAGTATTTATTCTTTTAATCTCTTAGCCAGAAATAATCAACATATAGTATTTCTCTTCAAGTTATTTTGAAAATTGTTTACTTTATGAGGCATGGCTACTTATTTCCAAGCAGCTTGAACTATATAGCAAAAATACTGTCTCAGTGCCAACAACGATGACATCAACAAAAAGAAAATTACCCACAAAATCTACTTTGTAATTCATCTGCTCATATACTGCCCTCTCACATAGATTAAAAACTATTTGAAGCCATGTGTGATGGTGCATGCCTTTAGTCCCAGCACTTGGGAGACAGAGGCAGGCAGATCTCTGTGAGTTTGAGGTCAGCCTGGTCTACATAGAGTTCTAGGCTAGGTGGGGCTACTGGGAGACCCTGTCTTCAAAAATAACAACAACAACAAAAAAAGCTATTTGAAAATAGAAAATATTACATATTGACCTGTATTTTTCTTAATAACCTAACCATTATGAAAAAAGTACTAAATCATTTGATAAGAAACAGTGCATGAGGCTGAGACAGTGATATGATATAATTCAACAGAATATAGTTATGTTAAAGCTTATCATGTTCACTAGTTCAAGGAAATCATTTCATTTAGGTCATTTTTGTTCTAAATATTTTTTTCCAAATACATGATTTAAGAACAACCAATTCACTATTTGATTTCTTCTGTAAAAATCTTAGACAAACTGCACAGAAATAGTGAGATAAAATATGTAAATACTTTCAAGTTCTAAACTAACAGTAAAATTTATAATGCTGAGTAAAATTAGACTGTTTTTTGTGAAAATCATTTAACAAGTTCATGACAATTTGTTTCAAATGATCTAATGAAACCCTCATATCAAAAACAGTACAGTGATTCTATGTATTTTATGGAAGCTAAGATTAAAACTAACTTATCTAACATACCTGTGGTCATTCAAGAAGTTAAAGATTTATAAAAAACAAGATAAAATCATTTTCCAAATTCCCATTAAATTAAAACTAAATTTCAAGGACACATTGCATTATATATTTCACAGAAAAGAATTTTTTCTGCATAAAACTTGGGTCAAGACACAAAGTGGTTTTTCAGTAGGTGGCCAAATCTTACAACTAGGAATATTGTGAGCCTTGGCTCAACTGCCACAGTCCATAGACAAAACTCAGAACTAATAGAAGAAATTTACTATAGATCTCAGAAGCCAGTGATAGGATCTGAACTCAAGTTCATCATTCTATATCTCTAGTCGTCTTCTCTTTGAGAAGTCATCTAATTCAAATTTACTCAAAATTCAACTAGTATACAATATCATATCAATTACTTGGTTTCTTTGACCAAGTATTATTTTAAAATAACTACTTCTATTAACAAACCCAAATCAAAATCTTTGCGTACGTTGCCCACAAAATATGCCTTTGGTAAGTATCATTTTTATAGACATTTCACTTGTGTTTTCTGCATGTTTAGAACTGCAGAGTGAAACAGTTTCTTACAAATTATAAAAATAATATTTCTTTCTCAGAAAGGACCCACAGCAGTAGATTCAGAAGATATCTTCATTTGTACATAAATTTCTGACTAGTTGATTGTATATTAACTTATTTATGAAGAGGGAGAAATTTATGTGCAAATAGGCAGAAGAGGGGGAACAAAAACCACTCCACCTTATCTATATTACCCTGACGACTGAGTGTGAACAGTATTTTCTAAATGTACTCTATTCAGGGCTGGATATGTAATTACCTTCAGCTCATAGTCTAGACGTTAATGCTTTCATAGTATTTAAGACTCCTTGTAACATGCTTGCAGCTTTAAGTAAGCAAGGCTAAATCTTGACCAGATAAATTAGCAAAGAATGCAATAAAAGCTGCAATAAAAGAACTTTATCCTACAAACCTTCAAGTTGCTGCTAAATGAGATTTCTTTGAAATGCAGATCAGTTGAACTAGATTAGTGAATTTTAGCTCCTGTCAACATCATAACAAAATACAAATACAATTGTTCACTGGTCTTATCTCCATGCTTCCATCTGCTGCCTTGTTATTTACTTTCCTTGATTTACTATGCAGATCTAAATAAGGCACATCAAGGAAGGCTTACAACACAATGGCTTCTTAAGCTTTACATCAAGGTATTTGAAACTGAAGCCAGGAAAGGGCTGCCATCAAAGACATATCTCTAATGAACTTCCATATCAGAGAAGGTTTGGTATTTAATACTGCTGTGAAAAGAAAGAGCTACAAATCAGAATGGCCTATGAAAGAAAATGCCTACAAATCTTGATGAGATTAGCACCTCTGAGAATTAATATCCCAATAAAAATGATGTCTGGTACCTTGAAGAGTTAACTCCAACCTTTGCAAATATAATGCACTATGTCAAGAGTAGGAAAATCATCTGACAAGGTTAAAAGGTCAGGGAAGAATTTTTAATTGTCTTTCCAAAGCTAGAAAATAAGTTTTTATTCCTACTTATACTAAATCTATATCAGAACAAACACACTTGATCATAATTAACATAATTAACTTATCTGTAACATTGCTTTCTATGTTATAAACCCTCTGTACTATTTTTTAAAAAGAAAAATTAGGAGTAACTTCACAATAAAATAAAGTAATCTAAAATGACAGCATGCAACATTTGTTCAACGTTCTAGACATTTCCATTTCTTCCCCCACAGCAATCTATGGCAACACAGAGCAACAACTCCTGTCATTTTGTAAATCCCGAGGTATCATTTTTATTATATGCCACTATCCTTTATAAGAGATACACAGTAAATAAGAAGAAAAAAATTCCTTCCACTCTCCCTTCCTACTAATTTTATTTTCCCACTTTTATTTCTAATATGCTGAACTCGGACAAAACAGTTCACAAATCTAATGTGAAAGTTTCTTGCAAACTCCTTGCATTACTGTCTGACACTTTCCCATCAGCAATAAGATCTATAAACAAATGATACTTTGTGGGAAGTTTTTTTTTTTTTTTCCTAAAGAAAATATTTCAATCATTTATGTCATTCTATAGAGAAGATCCCACGAGCATGTTCTGTTCTGTGGATCAATCAGTTCCAAACCAAAGTAGACATGTTGTTGACTCCTGTGCCTGGAAATCCTGCTGCAGGCTCACCAGATGATGAAAACTGAGGTATGCAGTATGCAGGGGCCCCACATGACATTCAGTAGCTTCTGGGCATGTCAAACTTCACAACTACCCTACAGTCAATGACAGCAAACACCTTCCTTGTTCTTGCTTCCAAACATAAACTTGCCTCTCTACCCTCCCTAAGAATTGTGGGCAGTCTTCCAGAAACAAAGCCCCAAACAGAAGCAACCTCCCGACTACACAACAGAAATCACAGTTGTCTTTTTGTTGGATTTCGTTTCATGTAGGTGATGTTCCAGATTTATTTACAACCACAAGAGACTGATACCTCTTCTTGTTTAACAAAACGACAACACAACAGATTTGCATATGCAAAAGCAGGTGCTATAACAGGTTTGTCTGCTCCTGACCCAAAGCATGTAAAAGAGGTTTATCTGCAACAGCTGTCTCAAAGGTATTGGAGCTCTGCCGGTCGGACAAAACTCCACCATCTGTAAATGTGTGTGTGTTCAAAATGACAATCTGCATGAAGAGCTGATCGATAGTGCTTTCCTTGTCCTCCATGTTGAATTCTTAATGTTGAGCACTTTCACTATCAATCCTAGCCAAGGAGACTAAACAAGAATGCTGACATACAAAATAAAGGGTTCAATTGATCACTGTGAGACATTTCCTTCTACTGTTCTAATGTACTGGAAGGTGCTGGATACTGAATTATAATCATAGTATTGTTTTATAGAACAAGATTTTCACAGGATTAAAAACACTAATTGCCGGGATAGTCACTGAAATAACTACACTGTCTGATTTTTGCTACCTTAACTGTCTCCTAAACTACTCTAATTTTCCAGCTATAGTTTTAGATTTTTAAAAAGAATGAAAATTATTCTGTAGCTTTAAAAAAAACCCAAAAATCCTCTTATTTTTAGCTTCAATTTAGAGAAGTACATTTTTTCAGAAAATTAAATTTCCATCAACCTGAGAGGCTCCACTAGGCTGGAGACGGCTCAGTGGGTAAGAGCACTGACTGCTCTGAAGAAGATCCTGGTTTGATTCCCAACACCCACATGGTGGCTAACAACGGTCTGTAACTCCAGTTTTAGGAAATCCAATGACCTCTTCTGACCTCCATGGGTATTGCATGATGTGTGTGGAGTTACACATATACAGGCAATGCACTCATAAATACAGAAAAATAAAATGAAATTGCTAATAAAAAAGATGAGAGGCTCCTTTATTCCTTCTTTTACTAACGTGGAGAATCCAAGTCTGAGTATGTGAGCATGACTCCCACTGAACAAAATGGCTTGCTTTGAGTTATGTTCACAGAAAGTAGCAGCATATGCCTCAAGCTCAAAGCCGGATGCTCTTCCCAAGGTCTAATTTGTTTGCCAAAAGATGTTACCATCACAAATGTACAATGTCTAGGTAAGTATAGTAGTGCATTAGATAAAACAAACTATTCTCATCACTTTTTTGAGAAATAGTAATCTCTAATAAATATAAAAGTTTTGTTAAATTCAAACAATCTCAGTAAAAGAATCTGGCACCACATGATTAAATGAAAGAAAATCTCTCTCTCTCTCTCTCTCTCTCTCTCTCTCTCTCTCTCTCACACACACACACACACACACACACACACACATCACAGCATACGTTTAGATCAATTCTCTATAATTAAGATCCCAAACTTTGTTTCCTTTGTGAAAGAACAGAAACAGCATGATCTGCCAAATTTTCAAGCTGACTTAAAATTAATGACAACTTCTTAATCTGGAGTTTCATAACATTCAAATTTAACCCAAACCATAATTTATTATGAAAATTAATCTTTTCTAGTTTGAGCGAAACACTTATTCTGAATGCTTTTGCAACCTTGAGTGGATATTTTTGAAATTTAGTTTTTGCCTCCAGGAAAGTTAGAATTTTGTTACAATAATATTCTTTTGTTTGTTTACAATTTTTCTAGGGCTGGAGAAATGACACTGTAGTTAAGAGCACTGGCTGTTCTTGCAGAGGACCTGGGTTCAATTCCCAGGCCCACACAGTGGCCTACAACTGTCTAGAACATCAATTCCAGGGGATCCTATGCCCTCTTCTGGCCTCTGAATGTATTTTATGCATGGGTACATACATGCAGGCAAAACACTCATACACATAAAATAGAAATACATAAATAAATAAAACCACATACAGTCAATTTGTTTTTTTCTTTCATGATGGGTAGCTTGTATCTGAAGGAATGTATACACCTGTAGAAAATTGTTTTAATTTTTTCCATGTTTTTATTTGTTACTTATATACTCCAGAAATAAAGTAACATTTAAAAGGAAAAAAAAGCAAGAATACTCAGTGTCTGTTTCTAACAAGAGAAAGAAGACATCATCATGACCCCTTCCAAAGCCTTTCCAAATTTTTAAAATGAAAATCATTTACTCAATAGGTTGTAACTGCTTTTCTAAGCCACACTAATCCATCATGTGAATAAATATTTAGACAATATTTTAAATGTGTACAATGTACTTGAGGGAATGCCATGATTCCAGGCTGTCATGTAAATACAATCTAATCAAAAACATTCTGCTTGTCCAATAAAAGCCCAGCTAGAAACATAATAGTTCAGCCAAGAGAAAACTGATACCTAGGAACCAAAGCGGTGAAAATTGACTACCAGTGGCAGAAACAATTGCAATAAAGCTCCAAAGGTTGTTTATATTAAAATAGAAAACATAAAAATAATGCACATCTCTTGTAAACATATGATTACAATGTTTTGTGTAAAGTTACCACCAATGAATAATGGTGATATGCTTGTTTAATGAGCATCAATGCACAGCAGAAAGATAAACACATAGCAGGGTGTATACTGATGATGAGGAGTGACTTGCAAAGTATTCCTTGAGTAAATAAAGTAGAGCTCATCAAAGCATCCATGTTAACTTAAATTTGTGAAAAAACTACATCTAAAGATACATACGCTTTTATGTATATTGACCATTTCTAGAAAAGTCCCAAGAAGATGGTACTAGTGATCACCCTTTAAAAATGGGAATGAGCACTTAAGGTAATGGTGCCCAAACTTTCATAGCAACACATTCATAGAAACTGATCTCGATTATTAAATGACACACTAAGACAGATGCAGGTCCAGCATTTCCAGGCTCCACTCTGCTCTGGTTGGGTGCTAATGAGACTCAGCAGGCTAGCAAGTATTTCATATTGTTTAGTTTCCAAAAATTAAAGAAAATAAAGTTGGCCATACTGACCAGGTGAAGGTTATTAATAGAACAGAAACTTATTAATATAGCCATTGTTTTTGATTAGTTTAAAGTCTTTTAAATGCAGCATAAAACTGGGGAAATAGGCAACAGATCCCAACCTTAGCTGAGGAACTATTGGCAGCTGGTTACTTCTGGATGAGGGAGAGTTGATCTTCTTTAAGGGAGAGACCCTAAATAGGCTGACTAGACTCCAGTGGATGACCTCACACCAAGGAACATTTGGGTACAAAAGTTTGACCAAATACGCCTTAACAAATATGAAAGAATTTATGAAATCTTGGAGGAGGGGACATAGGAGAGCACAGACAGGGGAGAGGGTCTAGATGTCATTAAAATTTCTTGTAATAAATACACAAAATCTCAATAAAATATACATAAAAGCAAGTCTCTAGTGGGAAATCTAAATATAAACTAAATGGTATTCATAAAATCCATGAATCTTATGAATTTAAAGATGCTACTGAGGGTGCAGCTCCATTGACAGCCTAGCATGAACAAAAGCCTGAGTTCAATCCCCAGCACCACATAAACCAATCATGACAGTCCACATCTGTAATCTCAGCACTTGGGAATAGGAAGTAGGAAGATGAATCAGAAGGTCAATGTCATCCTCAGCTCGATGAGCTCGAGGCAAGGAAAAAGAGTGCTACTGTTGATATCACAGGTTTTATAGCATATAGACCAAGAGGCCTCAAACTAGTCTTCTTTGTACTATGTTATACTGTATATCTCATAACTTTTGTGCATGTGTTTATGTGTGTGTGTGTGTGTGTGTGTGTGTGTATAAGTGTGTATGTGTGTGTATGAATAGAGGCCAGAAAAAAGCCTTGGGTCTCATCTTTTGAGACAGGGTTGCTAAGTGACTTGGAGATCATCAATTAGGCTAAATTTGCTGGCAACTAAGCCCCAGGGGTTTCCACCTATCCCCACCTGCCCAGCACTGAGATTACAGGTGTGCATCACCACACTTGATATTTTTACATGGGATCTGGGGCTCCATCTCAGGCTCCCATACTTGCAAGGCAAGTACTTTACCAAACAAATTCCTTCCTCAGCCCATATGCCTTTAGTATTTAGAAAATTAAACTGGGAGCTGGAGAGATGGCTCAGCAATTAAGAGCACTGATGACTCTTGCAGAGGACAGGAGTTCAGCTCCCATCACCTACATGGAAGCTAACAACCACTTGTAATTCTAGTTTCAGTTGATCTGACACTCTCTTCGGGCCTCTGTGGGCATTGCACGTATGGGTGCACTTACATGCATTCAGGCAAAACATTGATACACATTAAATTAAATTACTTTTTAAAATTTGAAGGTGCTACAATAAATTTAAATGTTATTCTTCACTCTAAAAAATTATCTTCTTTATTTTTAACATTTATCTACATAAAGTAGTTACCACAAGTACATCCAGCTGATATTCATTTGTATTTGACTGAAAATAATTAAAATAATTTAGCATCTTATTACTTGAATGAATGTCATTTGTTGACTAGTCAAACATGTTCAAAACAAATATGGAATCAATAAGAAAAGAAATTAGGTGGTAAAGTGCAGCTATTGATGGATTGATGTATTTTCCAAATTAAGCACATAGTAAATGCATGCTACAAAGCATGCTTTATGCTTTGTAACAATAAGATTTGTACCTTTATACTAAGTATTTTGTATTTGTATGCAGAAGAAACCAAGTTTGCCTAGGTATTCTTTTTTAACTTAAAAAAATATTATTTTTATTTTATGTGTATGCATGTATTGCCTGCACATAAGTGCACCCATGTTGTCTATGCCCATGGAGGTCAGAAGAGGCTGTCGGATCCCCTGGGACTGGATTTATAGATAGTTGTTAGCTGTTATGTGGGTGCCTAGGTATTCTTAAACATTTTTATAAAGCCTTCATTAAAACCCTTATCAGAAATGTTCTGTTTTTGTTGTTTTGGTTTTTTTTGTTGTTGTTGTTCTTTTTGAGAAAGTGTCTCCCTGTAGACCCAGCTGACTTGGAACTCACTATGTAGACCAGGCTGGCCTTGAACTCACAGAGATCTGCCTGCCTCTGCTTCCCAAGTGCTGGGATTAAAACTGTGTGCCACCACACCGTGTGGGAAGTGTTAACTCTCTAAATTAAATGAAAACTTTGCTTCTTTTCAGAAATAGGCATAATGATTTCTGTTAGAGTAGTAATAAAGAAGCAAGAAAAAATAAACTTTTTCTGGTCAAGAGAATAGTCTCTGGTCTGGGTGGAGACTTAGCAGTCCCGTTTGGCCAGGTCAAATCACTGGCCAAGAGACCACTACTAGGAAAGAAGGACCATTCTAGAAAGTCAGGCTCCCCTTAAGTCATACTAAGAAAAACAGAACAATTATTCCTTTATTACATACTGTACTTTTCCTTCCTCAAATTCCTACCTGCCTGCCTCGTCCATACTAGCCACTGTGAGTGTTGGCTGGGTCTGCCTGCCTTTTCTGAGGCCTTAGAAAGGCAAAAGTTTCTGTCTCCTTTCTTTTGGGTACTGGCCAGAACCTAAGTTGGTTTTTCTAATAGTTTGGGCTTTCTTACCATTTCCTTAAAGCCTCAGTCTCCACCAGGTGGCCGCTTTTCCACCACCTCTCTGACCTCCACGCTGGCTTGAACAGCGTGGCTTTTTTCTGACTCTCCTCCATTCTTCTCTTTCGCACAGCTGCTGAGATTTACAGAAAACATCTGCCTGTGTCTGTCTCCTGTCCTGGAGATTTTTCTTTTAAATTCTATAAAGTTCTCTTTGAGACTCTGTTTCAGTCCATTCTTAAATTATTTTATTAATGAGACTAATAATCCCAAGAGAGGCCCCCAATAAATAGATAGATAGATAGACAGATAGATGTTAGATGATTGATAGATGATAGGTAGATAGATGATAGATAGATAGATGATAGATAGATAGATAGATAGATAGATAGATAGATAGATATAGATGATAGGGCTTTGCCCTGAGAGATTTTAGCTTTTTGTTGTTGTCACTCTCTTATCATATGGATTCCAGGAATCTAACTCAGTTCATCGGGAATGGTGGCAAGCACTTTTACTGCTCAGCTCCCTCTCTGGCCCATCCCTGAGAGATTTTAAAATGCATTTAAAAACTGTGATTTTTAAAAATAGTGTAGTGTTGCCCAGGGTCAGTGGCATTAAGAACCTTGGCCTACCCTTGAACACAAATAGTACTTGGAGAAACACAGCTTGAACACAAGAAGTTATCATTTTTATCCTATGAGAGAAAAATCCCTTCACGCCAGCTTGAAAAACAGTGTGAGGGTGTCTGGAGAACCCTGAGTGACATGACTCAGACCCCAGCTCTGAGAATTCTATATCACTTCCTTCCTTTCCTCCATTGTCTCCTAATGGATTCCACCACTCCCAAATCCTCACCAGGGTGCCTATTCTCATTGGCAAATTTTCTCTTAAGACCCAAGCAGAATGATCAGGAATGAGGGGGAGACTAACTGCCAGTGCGATGGACTACAGTATTTTTCTTCAAAGACTATGTTTTAAAAATTCATGTACTTTCCTTTTGGGTTGTATAGGCACGTACAAAATGATCATTTGATTGGTATTCTTTGGGTCAAACATCATACAATATTCTCCAATTAAGTATTGGTATCAGTTTGAGGATTGCAGAAGCTCTCTCTAGTACATAGTTCAGTTCTGGTCAGCCTAAAAAAGCATCTCTTGAGGTAATAAATACCCAGGGACACAACTACTTACTCACTGTTTCCCTTAATAAATCTATATCAAGGTACTGATGAGCGTGTCACCTACCCTCTGCACAAAACGCTATTAGACTTTAGATGATAACTTCAGTTGTACCAGTAGAAAAGTTGGAGATTTCAAAGAAAAAGGATAGCCATAGTTAACATACAAAAGGCTGCCAAATGAAAAAATGGCATTTACAGAACTTTTTTTTGGAAAGCACCATCACATACTTTTTCGGATTTCTTTAACAATTCTATCTTATGCTTAGGGATCATAATTGCACAGAACAAAAGTATTAACCAAGGGACATCAAGATGATTCAAGAGTAAAGTGGTTGCTGCCAAGCCTGACCACCTGGGCCAGATTCCTGGGACCTATGTGGTGGAGGGAGAAAAATGACTTCCACAGACTGTCCTCTGGCTTCCACATGCACAGTGTGGCATGCATGCATATGCACACACACACACACACACACACACACACACACACACACACAGAGACGGTCTAGAAAAGCATCTCTTGAGGTAATAAGGACTGATCAAGAACAAACGAAAAGTGGCTAATTTGGGACATAGATCTCAATTCTCTCACGTCAGGGTCAATGTCATTTTCTCTATATGAGAGTATGTTATATAATTTCTGAGGATTTCATCAGTGACTCTGGGAATTTTTAATAGATTTAAGGACCTTTTGAAGTCCAAGGCCATTCAACTTTCTTTACCAGGATAAGAAACAATGAGTGGAAAGGGTCAGGTCAAGCCTAGAAGGCCATCTGTTAAGTAGGAATTTGCACTGGATGACCTTTAATATCCTTTCCAACTTGGAGATTCCATCACTCTGTGGTAATAACGATGCTGTTCCAGGCAGTTGCCATGGAGCGTGTCTACTGTTTTTCTCTCTGTCAGAGACAACAATGGCAATAGCTATCATATTCCTCAAATGCAATGAGAAATTTATATCATAGTGACAAATTAGCAATTATCAGACTTTTTACTATTTATTTTTATTTTATGTGTGTGAGTGTTTTGACTGCATGTATGTTAGTGTACCCGCAGAGACCAGAAGAGGGCATCATCCCTTAGAACTGAAGTTACAGATGGTTGTTAGCAGCCATGTGAATACTAGGAATCAAAACCTGGTCCCAGCAGCTATTGTTTTTAACCATTGAGCCATCTCTCCAGCCCCCCAAATTAGCAATTATTGCCATTTTTTCACTTTTATGATATGCACAACCATTCTAAAGGTGTTCCCAGTTTTCATATTAAAAGATGTGAAAATAAAATTCGCTTGATAAACAACAGGAAATATCTTTAATTTCTTCCCCTTTCTTTTGCTTTCTAGCTCCATGAATCGCACCCTCTTCATTCTACCATTGCCTGCACCAACTAATAGAGTGACTTGCTTATCCATCTTCTCCCCTCTGTTATCATTCATTGGTTCTATGTGCAGACTACTCTTCTAAGCCAAGATAAGGTAAGTTTAGAACCTTCATGTTTATGAAGATGATAGAACACAAGAGCCAATTCTTGTCAAGTCAATGTATATTTATAAAGCGTTCACATTATCTTATTTTTCATTATAAAGCAAATGAAGCTCACCATTCTACATAGGTGTCCAGTGACAAAGTAAAGAAAGAAAACAAAGAAATATGTTGCGATATAAAGAACACAGACAATGATATTTTCTTCTTAGTGAAGACTCAAGCCTCATGTCAAGAGGTTTTGAAAACACTGTAAATAACATTCGTAAACACTTTCAATAATTCCATCTTTTTGAGAGAATCATTCAAATTAGAAAGTTTCAAGAAGGTGAAAATTGCCAAAACCTTACTACTTTGACAACCTTTTGGTGTTTCTCTGTGCAGTTCAAATTTTCCATGTGGCGATTATCTGCTCTATTACTTAACTGCTAAAAAACAATGTGTGAGAGGAAGGATACATTTCAGCTTACACATTACAGTCCATCACCTAAGGAAGCCAAGGGAAGAGCTCAAGGAAGGAGTTTGAAAAGAAACCAAGGAGGAGCACTGCTTATTGGCTTGCCTGACTTGGCAGGCTCAGCTAGTTTTCTTGTTTATCTCAAGCCCACCTACCTAGGGATGGTACTACCCACAGAGGGTTCAAGATCCTACCTAAATAAGCAATCAAGAAAATGCATCACAGGCATGGTTATAGGCCAATCCAATGGAGGAAATTCCTCAACTGAGGTTTCCTCTTCCTAGGTGACTGTGTCTAGTTGAAAAAAACTAAGCATTATAACTCACTCCTTGTCAACTTAACAAATACATCACTATCAGCCATACCCTTTCCATTACCTGTCCCCACATCGCATGACAACATCACAATTAAAAACACACTCCACCTTTTAAAAGTTAAACCATCTCTTCTGAAAATATTTTTTAACATTTTTTTATTAATTTTATTTTCTGTATATGAGGGTATTGCCTGCATGTGCATGAGTATACCCATATAGTGCAATGTCCATGAAGGTCAGAAAAGGGTGTCGGATCCCCTGGAACTGGAGTTACAGATGGTTGTTAGCCTCCATGTGTATGTGCTGAGAATCAAATCTGGGTCCTCTGCAAGAGCAGCTAGTGCTCTTAACTGCTGAGCCATTTTTTCAGCCCGATCTTTTGAATATATTTTAAAAGTTAAAATGTAAATTTCAATGAAAAAGTTGAAACATTTTAAGTCTTTGTGGTAAAATTATAGATGGGTGAAACTATTAAAATTGATTCCTAAATAGTTATTTTCTTAATATAAAGTACTGCAAAATACTATTTTCTTCCATAATATTTAAGGTCTAACTAAAAGGTTTATTGTTCATTTATATAAAAATCTAAAAGCAGTAGAATATTACAGATCCATTTTTATACTAATTTGTATTATGTTACAATGATAATTTTAAATTTTACAGTTTACAAAACATGTAGAGAATTTTATTTCAGCCTTATGGAGGTATAACCAGTAATTCACTATTATTATTGTTCCTACCTTACCAAGGAAGAAATGGATTTAAAAGGCTTAAGAAGGCAAGGATAATAGGTAATTGAATTGGTACTCACTAGTAAACTAGCCCTACCTAGTATTTATTCTGTTTCTTTCTGAAACCTAAAACTGACAGCCAACAGTCTATAGATTTTAAATATACCACATCATCTTTGGGGTCTGGTGAGCAGTTCAGATTGGTCCAAGAAGGAAACCACCACTTAAAGTGTCTGTTATGAACATTTTTTTTTTTTTTTTTGTCTTTTTGAGACAGGGTCTCCTTGTAGCCCCAGCTGTCCTGGAACTCACTATGTAGATCATCAGGCTGGCCTCAAACGCACAAAGATCTACCTGCCTCTGCCTCCCAAGTGCTGGGATTAAAGGCGTGCACCACCACGCCCAGCCAGTTATGAACATTTTTAATGTTGTGGAGGTGATTTAAAATGAACTTTTATTTATTTATTAGCCTTTTATCACACTTTCATTTTAAGAGTTCTGTTTTGTTACACTGAATAAACAATAACTTAAACATTTTGCAGTTTGCTCTTTGGTGACTCAATGTAAAAATGCTTGACTCTACATAAAAATAAAAATGTTGAGAACACAGACTATTTATGAACCAGAATGGCTTCCTCAGATGAAAATTAAGAAAAAGCAACTACCAGTGAGGTGGCATGGCAGTTTTGGCAGGGGCTTCACAGTGACACTGGGTTTTCTGATTGTTTATCTGTTTTGTTTTGTTTTGTTCTGTGATGGTTTGAATGAGAATGTTCCCCATAGGTTCCAAGTATTTAGACACTTTGTCCCCAGTTCATGGTAGTACTGTTTGGGAAAGGTCATGGAACCTTTCTATAGACGTGGCCATGTTGGAGGAAAGCATATCATTGGAGACAGGATTGGAGAGTTCAAAGCCATGTCCACTTCCGGTCTGCCTCTCTCTGTTCTGTACCTCGTGAAAGATGTGAGCACTTAGTGCTTTGCTCTGGTAGCCTCTTACCCTTCCGGCACCATAAGACCAGTAAACTCTTGCTTGTATAAGTTGCTTTGGTCATGGTGTTTTGTCATAGCAACAGAGAAGTAACTAATACTGTTTTTTTTGAAACAGGATCTCCCTGTAACCCCAGCTTGTCTGGAACTCAGGGAGATCCAGCTGAGTCTGCCTTCTAAGTGCTGGGATTAAAGGCATGTGCTACCAAGTCAGTCTCTCAGTGACTTTGTATCAGAGTTAGCTTGTACTTGTAGATGTATACTTTTATCAAAGACTTACATTAAATTCTTAAAAGTCACAAAATATTTTTGCTATGGATTTTATTGTCACAAGATAATACCTGGTATGGTTAGAGGACTTTCTATCACACAATTTCAGACAATTTTCATGTAGTTTAGATACTTAGAGACAAATAACTAAAGGTAGTGTTCATACTAACTTTTTTTTTAAATGGAAAAGTTATCCAACTCACTTCTAACTACTGTTTTAAAAAAGCTGAAATATATTCATGTGTGCAGTGAGCTTGTTTCAGTATTTTCTCAAATTGCCCCATTCTAGAAGTGGTGAAAAGATAAGACAAACAAGTTATGATGCCTGTTTTAGTTTTCTTTTGCTATGATAAACACCAGGATGAAAAGCAACTTGGGGAGGAAAGGGTTTATTTCAACTTCAGCTTGCAGTTCATCATGGAGGGAAGCCAGGGCAGGAGCTCAAGGCAGGAACTGAAGAAACCAGACATTAGAGTATACTTTTTACCAGATTGCTTCTCTGGCCTGTATTCAGTCTGCTTTCTTATATAACCAAGGACCACCTGTCCAAGGGTGGCACCGCCCACAGTGGGCTAGGCCCTACACATCACTTGACAATCAAGAAAATGCTCCACAGATATGGCCACAGCCAACTGAATGACGGAAATTCCTGAATTGAGATTCCCTCTACCCAGGTCTGTCAACCTCATAACTGAAACTATCTAAAAAACCCAGCAGAGAATGAGGGAAATGGCCAGTAAACCCCACCCCCAGCTTAAGAACTATTGGCAACTGATTACTGCTGGTTAAGGGAGAGTGGATCTTTAATGGCTGACTGGACTCCAGAGGATGAACTTGCACTGAAGGACATCTGGGTACAAATGCTTGACTAGATAGAACTTAAAATGTATGACAAAATTCATGAAATCCAGTGGAGGTGGGCTATTGGGAGGCTGAATCGGGGAGGGGGTATAATTTGATTAAGAACTATTATATAAAATGCCCAAAATCTCAATAAAAATATTTTTTAAAAAGAGTAAAAAATGGTGCAACCACTTTAGAAACAAATTAACAGCAGAAATAAAAATTATCCAGCACAATGTCACATTAACTCTAACTTAGTTTAGTTCTGAGAGTAATGAAAACATTTAAATCATCCTCTGTGGTACATAACTACTTCTGCTGGTCAAGTATTTCTGGCTCATTGCTTTTCTGCACTTGGTATTGTTCAGACCATCCTCTTCTTTGAAATTATGTGAAGCCAGGTGAATTGCTTTACTAGAGAAATGAGAGCAAATGAGATTCCAGAGGTAGTACATGTTACATTGTATTCTCTGCCTCAGTTAAAGCACCAAGTTAAAACAAAGATTCTAGTAGCTTAGTATCTCTGTAATTGCACTCAGCAGAGAAATGTAGCCATCTGAATTGTGTTGCCACCTCCATAAAAAATAAACTATTGTTGAAACAAACCAAAGTGTGTTACACTTGTGATATTGTTGTCAACTTTGACAAATCTGGAATCACCTAGGAGGCAGGCCTACAGGCACACCTGTGAGGGATTATTTAGATGAGGCCAGCTGCAGCAGCATCTGTGAGAGATTATCTTAATTAGGTTAATTGAGGTTGGAAGACCAACTTTAAAGGAGGGCAACACCCTTCCTTTAGTTTAAGTCCTGGACCACATTAAAAATGAAGAAGCTAGCTGAGCATTCATTGTTGTCTTCTTTGTAACTGGGGATGCAATGTGAACTACCGTCTCTAACTCCTGCTGCCTCAACTTCCCCAACAGTATAAAGTATACCCTTAAACTGTGAGCCAACACAAACCCTTCTTTCAGTTGCTTTTGTCAGAATATTTTATCATAGCAACAGGAAAAGTAACTGATACAACATTAATTTAAATACCTCTGTTTTGCAGGAGTTGTACATAGAGCATAAGAAAAGAAAAACTGGATCCAAAATAATTTAGGCATAATGCTATGCAATATTAATCTGACAAATTTTACCTCTTTATTTGAGCTTTTTTTTTTTTTTGAGACTGGGTCTCCCTGTAGCCCCAGGTGACCTGGAACTCCCTATGTAGACCAGGTTGGCCTTGAACTCACAGAGATCTGCCTGCCTCTGCCTCCCAAGTGCTGGGACTAAAGGCGTGGGTCACCACTTCCAGTTAAATTGTGCCTCATAAAATTAGTACCAATCTTAATCATCTCTATATGCCCTTAGCCACTGACACTGTCCCATAGTGCCCCCTCACACACTGGAATTCATACCTTCTGTCATTTTTCTTATGGCCTATTGCGTCAACTTAGTGTCCCAGTGTCCCTAGATGTCCTCAGTGCAAGTTCATGTGCTGACATCTAGTTAGCTATCTAAAGTCTCTTAATTGGAATGTTCTCAATGGAATACAGATAAATTTAGTAATAATAATAATAAAATAGTACCAAAAAGCATATTCTAAAATGGTAAAAAAAAATCACCATAATTTGTAGAATATGATGAAGTTTGATTTTTCCTTCTAATTTAGAAGGAGGCTTAAAAAAATAAAAATGTAAATATTTTGTGTTTTCCCTATAAAGGTTCATTCCTTCTCAATAATTCATTAAAGTCATCAAATATGTATTCATTTATTGTCTACAGGACACTAAAAATGTTTTGGTGTATAATAAGAATATAAAATGGGAAAGTTTGACTATCTCAATATCAGAATGTGGCCCCAACATTTTAAAATGCAAATAATTATTATATCATATTCAATTGATTTGGAGGAAGAGATAGCATGTTATAGGAAGAATGAATAAAGTTTTCAGAAATTTCTGGGTATGAAGTATCAATCAACATATTTTCAAATCTTTACTACATCAACAAAGATATATTTCATTTTAAACATATCCTGAAGGTATTTAAATTTGGAATGCAGTCTTTTTCTTTCTTCATTCAAAGTTATCTTTTTAATTTCCATTGTCTCAGTATTAGTAGCAAAAATGATGAGTCTTTCTGAAAGAAACAATATATTCTAAAATGAAATGGAGACCTTTTTTAAAGGTTTAAAACTCATTCAATTTTATGCCTTACAGGGCTTATACTGAGTTCAATATTGTATGACTGTATTAATTCCACTGTGAACCTAGAAAATTGCATCCACTTGTGAAAGAGATGTACTCTTGCTCTGGAGTGTGTTACTGAGTATGTTAAAACTGTAGTGAAATGCTTCTTCTAATCATGTAAATAAAAAAAATTAAATAATGATAAAAAATAATAATAATTCTTCAAAGCATAAAAATTTGCTCCTTAATAATTAGTAGATGCAAAAAACATTGTCATTGAAATCTACTTGATGACTTTATATCCATGCTCAGATGCCAAGGAGCTCAGAAAGTAACCGACTGTGACTAGTAATAATCAGATAGATAGAGATTAGAAAGGCATATGTGAAA
>NW_008334566.1:1049818-1058927 GCF_000622305.1 Nannospalax galili | reverse complement strand
CCATCCTGGTAGGCAGTCATGGCAGCAAGTGACTGGCATGGTGGGAGGAGCCAAAAGCTGAGAGCTCACATCTTGAATTGAAAACATAAAACCAAGAGAGCAAACTGGAAATGCAAAACAAAAAAGAATTCTCAAAGCCTGCTTCCAGTGACATGCTTCCTCTAACATAGCCACACCTCCTAAACTTTCAATGAGCCCCATGCCGAAACAGCAGCATGTACTGTGGATCAAGTATCCAAATACTTAGAGCCTATTCAAAACACATACCTGGCAAAGCTGAAATTTTAAAGTACAATGAATAAAAATTTAAAAAATTAAACTATATTTGGATTATATCATCAAATATTGAGGCAAAATTCTACTCTTTATTAAAGTAGACACCACTCATAAATAAAACATGAGCTGATTAGATGATTTAAAAGTTACTGACTAGGGCTGGGCATGGTGGCACATGCCTTTAACCCCAGTACTCAGGAGGCAGAGGCAGGTGGATCTCTGTGAGTTCAAGGACAGCTTGGTCTACATAGTGAGTTCCAGGACAGCTGGGGCTACAGAGAGACACTGTCTCAAAAAGACCAAGAGAAAAAAACGTTACTGACTAGATATTTTATTGCATAAGATAAAGGTAGTGTTATCAAGATGCTATATATGAAAAACATTGGCTTAGGTACTCAGCCAACTTAACCTCTAGTAGTTGCAATGAGGGAACACCAAGGCCACCATTCCATCCAAATTCTTGATGTTCCAATTTCTCATACTAACCCTGTGTTGTACTATATCATTCACAGATGAATCTTGATTGGAATTTTATATTGAAAAAGAGTGGGGAATGTTAGGTGTATAACAGATGCTTAAGTAAATCACAATTACCAAATAAACTTTCTTTAATGAAGAAGACTGAACATTTCTCCATCAGTGTTTCAAGGTGAGACACATAGAGGAAATTCTCCTGTGTGTTACAATGTTAAATGGAAAATTTATGGACCTTGCATCATCCTAAGGCAAATAGCATTTTGGGAGATGATTTCTTTTGTAATTAGAGAATGTAGACCATATAGATTCCTCTGTTTGAGCATTATTTGGGTCACTGAATTTACTGTTTGATCTATTTTAAATTTCAAAAGACACTCTTATTTACCAAGAATATATACATTATTAGATCACCTATGAATTTCTCTTACATATTTTTCATCTAAACAAGTAAAAATATTTCCCTTGAGATCTTACATTTAAAAAATGAAAGTGTGAGAGAGGCTCAGCAGAAAGTAAATACATGTGTGAGGCTATGCTGTCATACTATCAAAGAAAAAGAAAACACGTCGCACTTGGAACACCCAGAAGCAATGAAAATACCACTCTGCAGTTGTTATTCTGGTTCCATTTTAATTTTCTTTGCCATTTTTTAAAATTTTCCCTTTATTTGCAAGGTAGACTTTAGTCACAGCTTAAGGATATGGCGATGAAAATCAGAACCAAAAGACTAAGATGAATTTATTATGTTTGTCATGGAATTAACAGAGATTAAAAGCAAAAAAAAAAATCTCATTCTAATAAAAGCCAGGAAACTCCATTTTCATATTTAGGAAGGCATCAGAATTTCTATAACTCTTCAAGAAATTTAACAATGTCCCCATGTCTTAATAAACATTTCTACCTGTAGAAACATACTCTACTAAAAGAAAATCACAAAATTCACAGACGTATGTGCACGAAATTTGTTACTAGTAGCAATCTAATATTACAAGAAAATCAGTTAACCATGGTGTGTTGGATAGCTTCACTTGTCAATTTGATACACCTGGGAAGAGGGAAATCTCAACTGGTAATTTCCTCTATTAGGCTGGTCTGTGAATGTCTGTAAGAATTTTCTTGATTATTGAGTGATGGGGGAGGGCCCAGCCCACTGTGAGTGGAGCCACCCCTCAGGAAGGCACCCTTAGCTGTATAAGAAAGCAGGCTGAGCACAGGCTCCAGGAGGGAGCCAGTGAGCAGTCTTCCTTGAAGTCTCTGCTTCAGTTCCTGCCTCCAGGTTCCTGCTTCTACTCCTGGTTGCCTTCTCTCCATGCAGGACTATAAACTGTGTGACAAAATCCACCCTTTCCTCCACTAGTTCCTTTGGACCAGTGTTATCAGAGCAACAGAAAGTAACTAGCACATATGGTGTATGCTTATTCACAGTATATGTTCATATGCTGGTCATAAATACTATTTCAATCTTTGTTGTCATAAAATGCTTATGATATGTTAAACTAAAAGTGTAACATGGTATGTATGGCATAGGACAACATATTTCCAGAATGGTGTTATAAGAAACTGGATGAAAGACATCTGTTAAGCTAGTGGGGAAAAAAAAAAAAAAAAAAAAAAAAAAAAAAAACTATGAAGATTCATTAGAGAACATTCAAAAGACACTTTTAGTCAACTAAATCCATGACAGTCAGAACTGGGTCAGGAAGTACGTCCATCCCACAGCTATGTCTCAACTGTCTTCTTGCTCCTTATCTGTGTCCATTCCAATCCTTTTGTCTCTCTTCTAAGAGTTCTACCAGAAGAGCAAGCACTGTTGTGTGTAAAAGGAGACTTTTAATCTTCATTTTTCTTTATCAGTATTTCACAAAACATCATATTTTCTTCTTGAAGAGTTCACTTCACATGGATCCTAGGAAAACATAGACTCCTTGGGTTTTCTTCATAATGCTCCTTGCCTTATTTCTGCCTCTTTTCCTGGTTCCTTCACATTTACTTATTACCTTATTCTAGCCTGGAGTACTCCTGGAATCAGTCTACACACTACTGCATTCTGGGACTGATCCTTGAGTGGTATCCGTATGCTAAGGAACACATTTTTCGCTCTAGTTCACATCTCTGCCACAAACTTCACATTATTACATGTAATTTCTTTTACTTAATACCGATGAGTAGATACATAGATAAATCTCTCATGAGATTTATGAATGAAGATTAAAAGTCTCCTTTTACGCACAACAGTGCTTGCTCTTCTGGTAGAACTCTCTCAAACATGTCCTATTCAAAGCCACTCCCTCTTTTGCCTTCACCCTGTTCACAAGGACGTATTTCGCTGTCAGTTTTCAGGTTGTATAGTCTGAATCAACCTTAAATTCTCTGTATCCTAATGCTAAGTTCAGTCTGTCAAGGAAATTCACAGGCTAAACCTTCTAAATAGATTTGCAACTTCATAGTTTATCTTTGTCTTCATTACCAAAGTGTTCAAACTACTATTACCTCTTGTTTGGATTCTTGCAGCAAATTCCTACTAGTTGCATCATTGTTTCCTTTCACATCTTCATTCTTTTGTATGTACAAGCTATGATGTACTAGTTGCATCCCTGCTCTGGTTCACATCTTCATCTTTCTGTATGAACAAGCTATCTCCAAAACAGCTACTACGGCAACACAGCTAAGAGGTACTATAGTGTGGATAAAAGTCCCCCAAAGATCATGTGTTAAATCACTGGGTCCCTATAACTCTTGGTAGGTTAACCAGGCTCTAGTGAGTGGACCCACACCAAATTTTATATATGTATAAAATTGGATGGGGTTAGTGAGGGGGTTCAGAAAAGGAGGGGGTCTAAATAAAGTAAAACATATTGTATGAAATACTCAAAAGTTCAATACAAGAAGCACTGGTCCCCACCCTATGGCAGCATGGAGAGTTAATAGAAGCTTTAACAGGTGGTGCCCAGTGAAAAGACTTTAGATCCCTGGAGGACATACCTGTGAAGTGAAAGTGAGGCACCACCTTGCTTCCTGTTTGCTTTGTCTTCACGCTCTTTATCATGAGGTGAGTGGTTCTGCTGTACTTTTAGTTCCTGCCATGGTGTGCTGACTCTATCAAAGCAGAAGAGCTAATTGATCATGGAATGACACCTTTACAGGCAGCAGCCAAAATAATCCTCTATAAACTGTCTCTGGTATCTCGTTTCCTATCAGAAAGCTGAGAAGAGGTAATCATATGTGTTGTTCTTCTACTCAGAACTCTTGTATAATATACAGTAAGCCAAGCCACAAAGCTTAAGGTATCTATAATTAAAACCTCAACCATATCTCCTACTACACATTGCCCCCCTTATTCTATACCAACTACAGTAGCCAACTTGTCATTGTGCAAAACTAGCCAAGAACACGTTTCAAAATGGGGTTGTTCCTCCATCCTTAGCATGCTTTCCTTTCAGATTCTGCACATGGCCCTTCCCTTTATCTGCTTCAGTGGCCTTAAAGTGCCTTGGACGTTTTTACATGAACACTGGCAAGATATTATGTCCATTTTATGAGATGAGGAAGACCATAAAACAAACAAGTTTCTGATAAATTCAATTATGCAGACCTTCAGTGTGGGATATATTCAAGACATCTATGAGACAAAAGCCTTACCATTTCAGTGAAGGCTTAAAGACCTCCTACTTAAAATAAAAAACTACTCCTGCAAGCATAAATGTCGTGTCTCCATGGCCTTTAATTCTCCTTATGGCACTCATCTCCACCTCATACTCTGCATCTGGAACAGGCTGGGTTCATTGCCTTCTTTGCATAAGAGCATAGCTACAAAGGAAAACATGATGTTTTCTGTCATATCCTCAGTACCTCGAAAGCCTAAAAAGAATCAGGTGAATAAATGATTGGATAAATGAAGGATGGCTCAAGGGCATTTTCAAATTTCTAGCTTATAGAATTGGGTACATGATAATGTTATCAAGGTAAAGACTAAAGAGAAAAAGAAGGGAATTAACATTATTTTGCTTACACCAAAATAAGACAAAGCACCCCAACACTACCTCCCAAAGTACCAGAAAATACTATGCATGCTGCCAAGGGAGAAAACTAATCAATGGTTCTACCGAGCTATAAAGCCTACAAATCACACCAATGACCAGCAAAGTATTTCTACTGGCAGAATAGTGGCACTTTTATCTTGGGATTAATAAACAGCTGTCTAATTAGACTTAAGGCTGGCTCAATGGGAATGAATTTATGCATGGTACTATAAACACAGCCAAGTACTCATGGTTGGAAAGGCCACAGATTGAAGAGAAGAACTTACTACTGCCACTTTCCTAGGCCTATGTAATTTCTTGCTATAGTCTACATACTTAACCTTCTATTCACAGACAAATGATAGCTCTCACCACTCATCAAAGAAGCTTCTTTTTGCAACAGATGGAAACAATTACAATTGGTTAAATGAAGAAAATTAGTGACTGTGAGGTGCCCACCCCTTTCGGATACATCCACAATGCTACCACTACACCTAAGGCTCAGGGAACATCATGGAAGAGGAGGTGGAAAGACTGTAAGAGCCACATGGGCAAGATACCCTGCCACTAGATAATGCATTCTAGGTGTTATAGGAAAGCTACACTTATGAAATCTCCACGTATGGTAGCCTAACTAAATATGCATAATGACAAAACCAGTTGACATACCAAGGTAGATGGGGTCGTTTCCACAGGGTACCACCTCTAGATGAAGAGCTCTCTGCAAGGTTATCTAATCTCAAGTGGTCAACCATAAGCACCACCAAGTGGAATCGGTGTATTATATGTAGGTGTATATTTATAAATGTATATATGTATATGTAGCAATAATAAAGAAGAGGACAAGACATTGAGAGTGGGGTGACATGGGAGGATTTGGAGGAATGACTGGGAGGGGCAGAAATAATGCAAATACATTACTCATATGAAATGCTGAAAAGTTTTTTAAAATTATAAAAAATTAAAAGTAAGAAAAACTCAGCAACCACATGGTAGCTATGAACTTTACTTAACTCCAGTTCCAAGGAAATCCAAAGCCCTCTTCTGACCTCTCCAGCATTGCACGACACGGGTGCACTCACATACATGCAGGCAATATACTCATACACATAAAATAAAAATAATAAATAAAAATGTTTTAAAACTAAGAAAAACTCATATTTGTTTATAGGAATGCAATTTTACTTATATAGTATTGTAAGAAGTAATTTTGAGTAATGTAATGATAATTTGTTAATTTATGATTTAATAGTGATTTTAAAAATTGGTTAAAATGTTGAAAATTATATTTTGCCTTTTTGAGTGGACATATAGTAAAGCCTAACAAGTCATTAATGATACTGTCCAAGAAAACAAACTTCATTTTTGAAATGAAGGAGCTTATTTTCCACATGGAAATAATATGTAAACATTTACTATGCCTTTTTCCCCAAGGCTCCACTCAGATTTTTGATACTGCTGACATGTTGGCCATGGGCAGAGTTACAGAAGAGAATGAGTACAGCTTCCTCTGTGAATGATGGTGAAGGAGGCCTTCACTTCCCCAAGCAATTCATAAATCTCTGAAGAATACTTTCAGGTTCCAGTCCCTTTTTATAACATGTATATAGATGTTTATTTTAAGAATGGCAAAGGAGACAAGTCTTCAACATTCACTAACCTATGTTTAAGAGTAAAGAAGGGGAGGGGCTGGAGAGATGGTTCAGTAGTTAAAAGCATTTGCTGTGCAAGTGTGAAGACCTGAGTCTGAATCTCCAGATTTGCAATAAAAGTTGGATGTGTAGTCAGTATCTGTAAGTCTGTAGTTCCAGAACTCCTATAAGGAGGTGGAAGAGTGAGACAGGAGAATCCCCAGAAGTTCCTGAGTCAGCTAGCCTGGCATATGCCAGAGAGAGAGAGAGAGAGAGAGAGAGAGAGAGAGAGAGAGAGACTCTAACACACACAAAATTGCCTTGATGAACATGTGCTCACAATCACACTTAAGAATGTGTGTGTACACACACACACACACACACATGCATATACACACCACACAAAGAGAAAGAAGTCCTCACTTGACTAGAAATAGTATCTTAGCAATTTTTGCTTGACAGTGCCATCTTTTTTCTCACTGCACATTCCTGTGTTTATCCAGATTTGGTAGCAGACAACTATTAAAGTTGTAGAAGTTCCAACCTTCCACAGATGTAAATGAAGTAAGATAAATCATTAACAGTGCCCTAATAACCTTCTGCAAAAATGCCACTTAAACATGGTTTTGAAAGTGAATGTCTGTGTACACGCATGAATATGTGCACACAAGGGAAACTTTAAGAAATATAGTTAAAAGGAATTTCCATTTTTAGGTGGTCAAACAAAATCAAGATCCCCCTTGATTTTATACTTGGTCTCAATACACTGTTATTTGTAGAGTACTAAAGCAAATGGACTCTTCATTACTGATGGGGATAATTAGAGCAAAAGAGCTTCAGACTCACAGGCTCAAAATTTTAATGCAGTCTTTTATCAAAAGCAGTCATTCTGCTTTATCTTGACAGTTAACAGCATATGATCTGGTAAACAAATACTTTCACACGGAACAAAAGTGCCATTAAAGGCCAAAACTGTCAACACAAATTCCATTCTTACAAGAGAAAAAATACGTAAACTGTTGATCACCTCTGATTGTCTTAACTAGCATGGAGGTTGTCATGGAAACATTTCTGCGAAGTTCACAGTGATGAAACACAAACACTTCCAGTCTAATTGCTATTAGATTTAGCATACCAGAGTTTATTTATACTCAGTGTGCACTGTGATAAAATGTAGTAGAAATAAAACATATAATAATCTAGCATAACAATGCCAACATTTCCCTTTTGAAGAGTAAATGAAAATGAAATTCAATGGCAGGTATTTTTTTAAATGATAATGTCCCAATATGCTTAAATACCTATTTTGATATCTTTGTGTCTTCTGTCCTAAAAATTTTTTGGATTTTTTTTTTGTGCATTTACTTCCATGATGTGATTTACAAAACTCACTATTTCAACCAATAAAAACCAAACACAAAAATATTAAAATTAAAATATCAGCAGAAGTTTAGATGCTCTAAGTTATATTTTTCTGTCAAAATTATTCTGCTATTAACATTAGTGAGGAATTGCATTCCATTCTGTAATTACAAAACATTATGAACAGTGTGTCTAAAAATTCTTTTTTTGATGATAACAGAAAATCTGAAGAAAATATTGAAGAAAACATAAACATTAAAGGCTTGTGTACAAAAATAACATTCTCCTAGAATTCAACTAAAGAAGAATTTGCTTCAAATTTTTAATGGGAAATGTTTCTTATGTATAATAGAATTTTTTAAGTTTGAAAAACACACATGATTTTTTTCTATAAGCACATAGGTTTTATTTTACTATATTGCAATAAAATATAATTAAAGACTAGAAAAATACTTCAAATTATTAAGTGTGGCTAGAGAAATGGCTCAGCAGGAAAAGGTGCCTTCAATCAAGCTTGACAAAATGAGTTTGATCCCCAAGAACTACATGGTGGAAGGAGAGAACCAACTCCCACAGGTTGTCCTCTGACCACACACACACACACACACACACACTGGTGGCATGTGTGCATGGGCACACTCACAATAAACTGTAAAAAATGTAATTATTAAATGTTTAATTTGTGCTCACAAGTATGATAATTACTGGGTAGAATGAAAAGGAATAGCAGGATAGTGCCTGCTTTGACAAAGTTGAAATTCTAGTTAAAGACAGAAAAGCAAAGATTTGTATGTCAATTATTAAAAGACACAAAGCAAAATACAGGCAGGATTGAATTAAGTTCAGCCTATATAAGAGTGCCACTCCATAGTAAGAGAATGAAACCAGCTTAAGTTTTTCAAATTTTCACAGAAAAAGTAATTTGGATCAATGCATTTTCAAAGCAAAAGGTATATATTTGAAATTTTCCCAAGTAGAAATACGTGACTACTAAAATTGCAGTGTTGGCACAATTTTCTAAAGTAATGTTTTTCTTAAATTTCAAGTTTCTAATCAGGCAAAATAAAACCGACCATATGTCACTGAGTCAGACTGCATAGTTACTAACTTACTGTGTATCCATAAGTATCAGTACAATACCCAATAACCAACATGCATGACCATAGAAGAGATGCATAAAAAAGTCAATATAAAGTCCAAGTTTCAACTGGTTCACTAACAATAAAATATAATGCTGTCAGTTAAAACCCTTAAATTTTATTCTTTGGTTTCCCCCTAAATATCTACGTAAACTTTGACAAGTCTTTTGTTTTTCTCCCTGCAAATCTCAGTTAGGAATTCTAA
>NW_008334566.1:1040698-1049764 GCF_000622305.1 Nannospalax galili | reverse complement strand
AATATATATATGAAGACTATTGATATCACCAACATAATGAAATAAAAAACAAAATGTTCTGATAGCCAGGTATTCAAGGTATGTCCAATAAGAGAAGTACAAAAGACTTCTTTGTGTCCTAATTAAAAAGGAGGAGATGAGAAGGAACAGAAAACTATGATTGCTATCAAGAATGAAGCCATTTCAGAATACTAGAGTCTTGAAAATGCAATGCTATATTTGGTGATCAAAAGACCCTGGGTATCCTTGGAGCACTTTTAACTAGGTTTTCATCATCAGTAAAAAAGTTATTAAAACCCCAATTGTATGAAGCACTACACAAAATGATTTATGTAGTAACTGTCCTCAAGTCCCTGGGGCATTTCCAATCTAAGTAAAAACAACACTAAAATGGACATGCCCAGGTCTCCACAGACATTAGAAATGAAATATATTTAATCATGAAAGTTTAAGGAAACTTTTGAAAATTTTGAATCCAAACTTTTAACATAAAAAATAAAATTTCAGAACTAAATCAAAAAGATTTCTGTAAACTTTCTAATAGAATATTCATATTGAAAATATGAGAGGTCAAGTCTAAGAAACTGCCTAATCAACAGAAGACACACATTTAAGGGGAGAAAAAGTTTAATAAATGCCTTTGTAATAGTAGTTTATATTAGGATAAAAAATGGGACCAGAAGTCCAATTGTCTGCTGTATTTAATTCACTCCTTAGGGTAATGCTGGGTCATGTTCTGCCTTACTTAATTATAATAACTAAAGTGAGAGAAATGCATCAATTCAAAGTTGGAAGAAATTCCTCAGGCTTGGCAAAACAGAAATGATTAAAGGAATATCCTTAAGGTTTAAAACATTTAGAGAAAAATAAATATAAGAGAATTTACTACATGAGCTCTCTATTCATCACTCAAACTGATCTAATTATTTCAATATACACAGGCACCTGTTAATTTGCATCTTCAAATCAGCTACAAATTACTGCTATTACTATTATAGTACTAAAAAGATATTTAATAAGTAGTATGTTCATTCTATTTCTTCATCTCTCTCTCTCTCTCTCTCTCTCTCTCTCTCTCTGTGTGTGTGTGTGTGTGTGTGTGTGTGTTTAGTATTGTACATATAAATATAGGTAAGGTATACTCTGGGAGAAAATAGAAAAGTAAAGTACTGGAGAGATGGTTCAGAGGTTAAAAGAGCTTGCTACTCTTCCAGAGGGCTCAAGTTTGGTTCCCAGCACCCATGTGAGCAGCTTATAACTGCCTGTACCTCCAACTCCAGGAGACCCAACATCCCTTCTGACCTTCAAAGCCACCCACACACAACACATAAAGTACAAATGTGGCACACACACGTAGACACAAATATACATAATCCTGGTCTACATAGTGAGTTCCAGGACAGCTGGGGCTACAGGGAGACCCTGTCTTAAAAGACCAAATAAATAAATAAATAAATAAATACTCAATAAATATAAAAACATTTTGAAAAACAAGAAAGTTGGGAGAAAACAAGATTTTAAGTTATTTTTAATGCAAATAAAGTTATAGTTACATGAAGTTACATGCCAAAACTTCCTTAATCAAATCAAAGAGCTAAATAAATAGATTCGGGGAGAGCCATAGATGTATCTGATGGTCTACTTACAAGACTAAGCCAAAAGTATGTTTTGCTTTAGCCATTTCAATACAACACAGATAGGAGTAAGCAATAAGTGATATCTTCTTTAACATGGCTTCTTATTTATCCATGAAAACCTGAGCTAAGTCCAGTACCACCTGAATACTTGCACAACATCCACTAAAGTCCTGAATTTAGATTTCCTTGCATAAATTGGAATAATAAGGAAAGTCCATTAGCTAATGATTAAATGATTTGACTGATTGTTCAAGGCCTGCATGTGGTATACTGTATTGCATTTATATTAATGACATTTTTTGTAATTTAAGGTCTCTTCATGTTTCTTAAATGCTACAGCTATGTCACTGTAGTGTACATCCACTAGAACTGTCCAGGTTACTATGTTGTTTGACAATGACTTACAGTTTTAGTTGCCAAACATAGTACGTAAATCAGAATAAGAGTCTAATACCATGACTTGAGGAGATAATTTACGTTTTATTTTTCACATTTCATGGAAATAAAAGCCATCGAACAATATCTTTCATGGATTAGTTCGGGGAGCTTCCCCACACCATGGATGCTTAAGAGTCATGTGAAAAATAGTGCAGTATTTGTGATAATCTACTCAGATTCTCCTGTATATGGTAAATGATTGCTAGATTACTTATAATCGCTAATGCAATGTAAATATTATAAAATATTTGTTATACTCTGTTGTTTGGAGAAAATAACAGAAAAATGTCTGTAGACATTTAGTACAGATTCAACCACTTGTGGAATTTAACAGGTTTGTTTGACTCTAAGCTTAGAAGACCTGAGGTTACTGAAGGTTGACTCTATTAAGGGTTACATGTTAATACCACCATATCTAGGTATTCATTCATACATACAGAGAGAAATACATCTGCACAGACACATGTATGTGCACATAAACTGACACTGAGTATATGTGGTATTATATGTTTCAATATCTACAAAAACAAAACTGGGTATTAAAACTCAGTCCATCTTCATCATGCTTTTTTTTTCTGAAATCCCAATTAGAATACACTTTTTATTGGCTTCTAATTATCCATCTAGTACTTAGAGCACATTTGGTTTTACATTTTACTTATCTATTTACATATGAATAAACCATACGAAATCCAACTGTGCTGTTAGTTTTTCATATTAACCCCATGAAGAAACACTCATTCTAAAATAAAATGCCCTTTTTATATAACTTCCATAGTGCCAATAAATGAGTGCCTTATGAAATAAGAAGCAGCAAGGGTTTCTATGGTCATGCCCCAAGTTGGCTTGGCACTAATTAATTTCCGGTTGAAAAGGGGGCTGTCTAGACCGACTGCCCTACCATAAAATTGAAATGTGGTAGCAGTGGAGAAAAGCAACAAGCTTGATTCTCCATACACCAGAAATCTGCATTGTTGAGGCTTTCCCATCAACATCAATCTCTGATAACAGAGATCATTACTGGAGGATTAAGCCCAGAGAGTCACAAGATCTCTGATCTTTCCCCAGTTATCAGTTATTGTTTGCTCTCCTAGAAACTTCTAAACTAGAAGTTGAATTCCTTGCCTGTCACCAGTATTTTGGAATCACATAACACGTATGAGGTATACTGCAAATATAGAAGACTGATACTCCATTAATGTAGCAGTTATTTAAAGAGACAGAATAATACTATTTGGTCTTTAATCACATACAAGATGAATGTACACCTGTTAAAATTATAAAGCCAAATAAGGGTTATAGGTATGGCTCTGTGATGTGATCAAGTATATATTTAGCATGCACAAGGCCCTGGGTTCAAGTCTCAACACAAATAAGAGTTACAGTAACAATAAATTAAAAGTTGTTTACATCAATGGACTATAAAATTGGCTATAAATATGAGAGAACTTCATTCTTTTGTTCACTTGTGTGTTCAAGCTTTCATTTAGGACTAGGTAGAAGGCAATATGGTAGATAAGAAAACAAAATCCAGACACATGTATTGTATTTACAGAATTTCACAGTAATGGAAATTCTTGTGCATCACTGGAGAGTTACATTACTGTTTATATCTTTGTTGCCCCATCTTTAAAATCAGCAAAACACATGCCCCTCAAGATCTGGTGGGAATTAATGGATTTCTATGATAACCACAATGACTTACACACAATCAATAGATGAGATTAAGATGGAGGAGGAGGGGGAGAGAGAATTTTGGAGAAGGGGGGTATTTTGAGAGGTGGTTGAGACAGAGGGAAAGAAAGAAGTAGATAAGAAAAATTAGCCTATTTTTATATTGCCCTTAATAAGCCATCCATTCTCCTAGCGCTGCCTCTCAACTGTATGACTGGACCTTGGAGCAGAGGACATAAAGCATAGGCCTCTGCAAAAATACCTCAGTTTATCCAGATAAACATCTGGAAAGCAGATGTTTATCAATAGATTATGTCATGTGGTTTAATACAGATCAAAATCTTAGAGTCTTCTGGGAGTGCAGAGAAGGGCAACACAACACAACTGAATAACCAGTAAATCTCTAGATAGTACCAAGAAATTGCAGGAACCCTGGGCATCTGCTCAGAAAGAGGATTGAAATTTCCAAAAAACAAAATTCTAGAATGATTTTAGATGATTCATGAAATTTGTGATTAGAATAAACATCACCTGATTATGATATTTTGGTTTTTTCTTCTACCAGTTTTAAAACTGGAGATGGTCATGAATATCATTTAACATGCAAACAATGCTGGGTGTATTAAACACTAAAATTATGTTTGTAGGTAGGAGAGAAGTTACACAATATTCTTTGCCTCGTAAATTTACTTATTTCCTAGTGCTGAACAATAGCTCCCCAGTAACTATGCTGATTTTGTCTACAGGAATATTTTACATTATGAAATTTTTTACAGGGAACTCACACATGCTCCCGCCCCAACAGAACAGGGCAAAAACACAAGAGAACCCCCCCCAAAAAAAAAATCAAGTCAATTTGATTAATAAATCAGCTCCTAAGCATGTATACTGTTTTTAAATCTTCCCATAATCCCATGCAGAAGACTGACTTCATCTTCTCAAAGGTTTCAATATATGAAACATCCTCAGAGCATGAATTCTGTAATAGCTTAACATAATGTCAAAAATATGTTTAATAAAGCCAGGCGTCTTAGAGCACCCTTTAATCCCAGTACTGGGGACTCAGAGATGGGTGGATCTCTGGGAGATGGAGGCCATAGGAGTTCCAGGCCAGCTGTGGCTACAGGGAGACACTGTCTCAAAAAAAAAGGGGGGGGGTTAATAAGAAAATGTGTGATTAAAATCAAATAATCAAATTCTTATTTTATGATACTTTTAAAAATATTTTAGAAACATGTTTGCACTTAAATGCAAGTGCCTAACCAAACTTTTATATTCCATATCAAATATTTTGTTGGTACACAAATCTGAGAGAAGTAGCAGAGTTGTCCAACTACCATTTATAATGCACAAATGTGAAATACACAACTGGTCACAGAGATCTAGATTATGTTAAAAAGAAAAGCTTGCTAACACATTAGAAAATGTCATTCTGTTAAGTCCCTCTCTTTTGGCTGTTCTAGTTACTTTTTCCATTGTTATACTAAACTCTTATCAAAGACAACTTGGGGAGAAAAAGGTTTATTTCATCTGACAACTCCCAGGTCACAGTCCATTACTGAGGGCAGAAATTCTAGGCAGAAACCTGGAAACAGAAACTGAAGCAAAGAACAGGGAAGAACATTGCTTATTGGCTTATTCCACTAGGCTTGCTCAGCTACAGTTTTTTTTTAAACCAGGCCTACCTGTCCAGTGATGGCACCACCCACGGTGGGCTGGGCCCTCCTCCATCAGTTACCAATTAAGAAAATACCTCACAGACTTGACCACAGGCCAATCCAATGGAGGAAATTCCTTAATTGAGATTTCCTCTTCCCAGGTGACTCTAGTTTGCATCAAACTGATATAAACTACTCACCACAATGATAAAAGACTTTCTCAATTAAAATAGAGTTTGTCACATAAGTGACAAATTGATAGTGGTTAGCTTTTCTACTTTGATACTTTTAATATGATTTGCTTAAAAATCAACATTTTAACTTCTATATAAGAACCTATGGACACAATTAGCAAAACCACAAAAATCTCTATTTAAAATTTCTAGTGATTTGTTAATTTCTTTTTCATTATAATCTATACTTTGCTTTTGTGCAATATTGTCAACTAGAAAGTAAAACACATGAAGAATAAGCAAATAAATTTTGAAAAAAATGTCAAATATTTACAAAATCAGAATCTTAATTGTGCTCTTTTGAAAAATTATATGTAAACAAGTCATTTCTGTATCAATTTATAATTGATAATTCCCATACTAAACCTCAAAAATGATATGTATTCCAGTGTTACCTGTATTATATAGCATTCAAATGTCTCAGATCTACTAGGCTTTCATCTGACCCATCGGCTTAGAAAATGTTTATAAAAATTTTTAAAATGCAATGTAAACATTTCAGCCCTGAACCTTCTTTCTATGCCTTTGAACTTTCACTTTCATGTGCAATGCCTGACAGCCCACTGAGAATAGCTGCGGAAAGCCCCAAAGATAGGTAAAATAGAATTTCTGACTCAGGAAATAAAGATCAGCTGAACAGGATTCCCATATGGCAATCCAGATCAATGGAGAAGCAAGACCAGGAATTTACAGTATCTACCTTGCACAGTACAGCATGAAGGTTCTATTTCATTATTTCACTGCTGGTAATGAAACTTCCAGTGGCAGGGAGGGAGGAAGGAAGGGAGGGAGGGAGGGAGAGAGAGAGAGAATTGTAAATTCAGTAATGAGCAGCTAGCTATACTTTATTTTGACATTTTGGTTTAGGTAGAATTAAATACTACTAGCTTTATTTCAAATTGCTGATAGAGCAAATCATTTCTGCAATTAAACAATTGTCATATGTTAAAAACAAAGCACTTATGAGAAGTGTCTGAGGCAGTTTTGTAAGGTCCTTCTTCCAGGCTGCCTATAGCTGTCTACTGCTCATATACTCACATGGCAGAAAGAGGGAGGGAGATACGTGAAGTATTTTTATTTAAATGAAGACACCAATCCCATTCATGACCTACCTACCTGTCTAAAGCCCTTCACATAAAGGGTTAATATTTCATCACATGGATATCAAAAGGACATTGACATTCAGCCTGAACATCCAATTCTCAGCTTCATCATACTTGAATAGGCCTCATCTCCAAACTTTCCTGAACCAGGACACATATAAGTAATATCTAGAAATGTGCTAGTACTCTGCATGCTTTCTCTCTATCATTCAATGAGTTATCAAATTCCATTTAACTTAGTGAATGTGTTAGGCCAAACAGCTAGAATTTGAATTCTTGTCATTCCCTTACTAACTGTGAAGTCTTGAAAGAGCAGTCTAGCCCCTTTTTGACTTGGTTTCCTCATCTGTAAAGAGAAAATAAAAATGGTGTGTGTGTCTTTAGGCTACTGTAAAGATTAAATTATTCCCAACATATAAAACACATAGAAGAGTGACTCCACAGCTCATAACAAACAGTATGTTAGATGTTATTATTATTGTAAACATTTAAATCATTCATAAATTGATTTTTATCATTCTTAGCAATGCTTATTTAGTTCAAGTCCTCCACCTTCTTCATCTGGATTACTAGTATAGCTTCAAAACTGATGATCCTGCCTTTCTTCTTGCTTTATTCTTTAAGAACTTTGATCAGGCCATCTACTTTAAAATGCTTTGATGATTTGTCTGTCCTTGAAAATGACTATATATAGATGGCTGAGCATGGCATATCAAAGAATAATGATCCAGTAACTTTTTCCAGGTATATTTATTCCCTCTATTCTCTTAACATAAGATATTTGAGCCTCATTAATTTATCTTGTCTATTCTCCTAGCATGTGAATGAACTAGGCACACTCATCAAGTTGAAATATATAAAAACCAAAATGTTACTGATGTTGGTCTAAACATGTTTGCCCACTCAGCTCTGCATCCTACCTTATGCATCTGTACCTTCATGTGTAAAATGACTAAATGGCATAAGAAGCTTTTGAGCAATATCTCCATTTTTTGTTTGTTTGTTTGTTTGTTTTTTATAAATCTGCTTTAGCAGTAAGCATACAGATGAGCGCTATTCAAAGTCTGGTCAAAAGGTCAGCAAAATCAGCATCACCTAGGAGTTTGTTAGAAATGTTAATTATCTGGCCCCACAGAGACTACAGAATTTCTGTTTCCAGGGATGGACACAAGAATATGTTTTGTTACAAGCTTTCTGGGTGTTCTTCAGCAAGATAATGTTAGAAATGCTCTAATAAAGGAGATTTTACCACCTACATTTTAAGACCTGCTAGATAGTAATACAAGTATGTATTGCTCATGCTGTTAATTGAAGGAAGCAACCTTGAATGATATTAATGACAAATCAAAATAATTTATGATACATAAACAAAATACTAACATTTTAAACACAGTCATAATTGTGATCTAGACTGTTCCCCTCCCAAAAACTCCTCTGTTAAAGGCTTGGCTTGGCATATGCGGAAATGTTAGAAACTAAAATATGTGGCACAGTGGGAAACCTTTAGCTCCCTGCAGTCATGGGATTGAAGAAGACTGTGGGACCCCAGTCCTTTCTACTTCCTCTCTTTTGCTTCCTTAGCATTTAAGGATTAATACAATTCTACAAAGCAATCTTCTTGCCAATCTGAAAATGGCCAACTATGTTGAGAATGACTGCTCTCTAAAGAGATAGAGCAATCTTAATTTTTAGCCATCATATATGAGTCAAACTGTCTATAGTAATTCAGAATTCTCATATGGAAAGATACTCCTCCTCATATTTCTCCCATTCCTAAGAACTTACCCTTTCTCTGCCTTCCTTAGCATCCTGTGCAAACTTCTATAACTGTACATATATTGTGGAGGAATAATTCACTCACATATCTTCCACCTGATGGGACTTGAGGTCTTTAGCATTCAGCAGAAATATGTGCTACATAATCAAAAGGCTTAACATTGGAATCAATAAATGTCAGTTTATTAATTTAAAGGAAACCTGTAGTAAGTTAGAACCTAAAGGTTACATGAACTTTTGTTAAACTTACACAGCTACAAAGAACTTTATATTTATTTCTATTAAGTTTACTCCTGTGAGTTTTTATCTTTTCTAACCTGTCAGCTTTATTCTGACTTAGTTAAGAAGGAGGTAGTCAAAAAAGTCTAGATTGACATATAAGGAGTCATTTACAACATCTATCTATTTTTAGCTTTATCACACATTTTTCTATCTTCAGTAATTTTGAAAATGATTAATATTTCCCATTTTGAAAATCATGCTTTAATGATGGAAGATTTCACAGAGAAAAAGAAATTATTCATAAGGACAGTGTGACTGGCATAAA
>NW_008334566.1:996807-1040432 GCF_000622305.1 Nannospalax galili | reverse complement strand
ATATATATATATATGTATTCCTCAAAATCAATATGTTAGGATTCTATCTCCCCCATATGAGTGCATTAGGATGCAGGGACCTTTGGATGGTGGTCAATATTAGACAAGATCATGAGGTTGGATCCTGATTCCTCTGTTCTGCTCTCTGCCAACAGAAGCCAGAAGACCCTCAAGACACCAGGCATGCTGGTACTCTGATCAAGAATGTTCAGCCTTCACAAACACGAGAAATACGTTGCTGTGACCTAAATGGTTCTTAGTCTACAGTGATTTGTTACAGTATGTCAAACTAAGACTCTGAGAATCAAAGGTCTAGTTTGGTGTTTTGAGTCTCACTGTAAAGCTCCAGCTGATCTGGAACTCCTAGGTTGGCCTCAGTCCCACAGTTATCCACCACTTCTACCTCTTGAATGCTGGAACTAAAGGCATGTACTGCCACACCCAGCAAAGGTCCAGGTTTTAATCTGAGTTTGACTAATAAACCTTGGTTGAAGTAACTTATCAAGGCTTCACATTCTCCAACTGTAAATACAAGATGAAAGTAAAGCTGTTTATGAGCTCTGTGAAGGTGACTTGAAAGATCAAATAACTAACGTATATAATACATAGTATAAGTCTTCATAAAATATTAATTTTATGATAATAAATTTGTGGAAATATAGAACAATTCAACCAAAGTAGAATCCACATTTGTTAAAGTAAAGTAAAACATCTACCTTGAAAGAATAGCATTACTTTTATCTGGTCAGATTAGAGGACCAGTTATTTGTGTACAGGTTCTTTACTATAGCTGCTTAGGGATATCCTAGGTATGTATAATAACATTGTTTCAAAATTTAAAAAATTCAGAGGGCCTGGCCCTTATGCAGGTATTTCCCAAGGGAACTACTGTTTCCTATAGAGGTGACCTCCAAGCCATTTCTTAGACTAGGACTTGAGATTTGGAGTATATACAGTATGGACAAGTGTGAGTGCTCTTGAGGAACCGGAGATCATAGGTCCTGGTTTCAGGGGATGGTTCTTTTTCTAAAGATAACACTTCTCCAAATGTCCTTGTATCATCTCTCATCATGCTTCTTCTACATTAACTCGAAATCATCCTTATCTGTATATTGTTAAAACCTATAGGCTCATATACCTCTATTATCCCATTTTTATTTATTTATTATTATTATTATTATTGGTCTTTTTGAGACAGGGTTTTCCTGTAGCCACAGCTGGCCTGGATTTCCAGGCTAGCCTGAAACTCACAAAGATCTGCCTGTCTCTGCCTCCTGAGTGCTGGGATCAAGGCGTGTGCCACCATACCCAGCTTATTATCCTATTTATTTTGATACTGTACTTCCTTATATAATCTTGAGATTTTTAAGTCTTAAATATATTCATTTAACCATTTTTAACTTGTGTAGAATAAAAGTGTATTTTGGCTCACAGTTTGTAGGTTTCAATCCTTTTTCATTTTTTATATTAGATTTTTTTTCTGAAAAATTCATACATGGTTATAATATTGCATCTTTCCACCCTTCCCAGTTCCCCTCCTATATCTTTCATGTTCCCTACTCCTTCTCAATTTCCTTTCCTTTTCTTTATTATTTTTACACATACATACATGTATTTATAAATGTATATATGTATATGTATAAATAATGCACTGAATCCATTTAGTGGTACTTATGCATACCTGTATTTAGGATTGCCCACTTGAGGTTAGATAACCTCTCAGGGAGATATACCCTGTAGAAAACTGATTTTTCTCCCTCAGTATCCATTGTTTCCTGTAGGTCTTCATCTAGAGGTAGGATTCTGAGAAATTTTCCCCCATCCACCTTGGCATGTCAACTCATTTTTTCATTGTGCAGATCTCATTAGACTATTATACTGTGAGGATTTCATGGGTGTGGCTTCTCTATCATGTCTAGAATGTGTTAATTAGCAGCAGGAGGTTTGTCCCTCAGCCTTTTCATTCTTTCCACATCCTCTTCTTAAATGTTCCCTTAGCCTTACTTAGGTGTAGAGGTTGCATTGTAGATGTATCGTTTAGGATACCTCACAGCCACTTATTTTCTGTACTATGATCAGTTGTGGAATGTTATAATACTCTCCATCTGTATTTGGCTATGTTTATAATGCCAAATATGAGTTTCTTCCCACCAGTGAGCCTTAATGCCAATTAAGCAGCTGTTGAATAATCACCAAGATGAAAGTGCCATCCTGCCAAGGTTCAAGGATCATTGAAGAAGAGAAGGCAGAAAGACTGTAAGAGCCAGAGGGGGTGGATGACCACAGGGAAACAGAATCTTCCAGACAACTGGTCAATTACTCATATGAAATCACAGCAATGGTAACAGCATGCACCAGTCTCATGCAAGCTTAAACTAGACAAAATTCCAGCATAGATATGGGGAAGTGGGTAAGAAATCACAATCCATATAAGGAACTTTTGGCAATTGATGACTGCTGGCAGCAGAAAGGACAGTGTCTTACACAGATGGGAGACTTGGTGGGCCTAGTGGATGGACCCACACTGAAAGACATGTAGGGATACAAATTAAACTCTATAGGACATATATGTGGGAGGCAGTGGAGAAGGTGTGGATATGGGAGGGAATCTAGATACCATCAAGCTATATTGTGTGAACATCGCAAAAATGTAACAAAAATCAAAATTTTTTAAAGAAATCTTTTTCTTCAACAAGTAAGTGGCTTTTGGTCACAGTGTTTTATCACAGCAACAAAAAGTAACTAATACACCTGGTAACTTTTCATTATAAGACTTTACATGAGCTACTTTTTTTCATTTTAAATTTCATAACTCCAAAAATATCTAAGATTCTTGAGAGTAATCATACACACACATAGACGTTTTCCTGCCACAATCAGAAATGATTCATTTGCAGTTATAATATTCATTTAAATCATCAGAAAATCTTATCTCACAAATAAAGAGTAAAGAAATGAATTTACTATTCATTCGCTTCATAAATATTTACTTAATTTCAATTACACACCACTTGCCATGCTAGGAGCAGCCTCCAAACTGAATGGAGATTAAAAAAAAAAATTCCCTTAAAGGAGCTTCAAGTTTAGTTGAGGCATAGAAGCAGGAAAAATTAATCAATAACCATGATAAATGTGTTACTGTGAACATTAACTAGAAAGGAAATGGAAAATATTAGAGCCCGTAGGATAGGACACAGTTTGATCAGCAAAGATGTTCATGAGGAAGCCAAATTTGAACTAAAGCATGAAGGATGCATAGAAGAGTAGATCAAAAACACTCAACAATGTTGACAGAGAAAAAGAAGCTGTTCCTATGCAAGCTCTGAGAAATAACAGAGATGGCACAGCTGAAGGAAATAACATTCCACCATGCTGAAGACGAAGGGATGAAAAAAGGCAGAAAAGAAGGGCTGGAGGGATGGCTCAGCTGTTCTTGCTGAGGACTGGGATCAGTTCCCAGCACCCACATGGCAGATAACAACTGTCCATACTTCCAGTTCCAGGGGATCTGATGCTGCTCTCTTCTGACTTCTGTGTTCATGCATTGCATGACATGTGTGCACTTACATACATGCAGGCAATACACTCAAACACATAAAAAATGAAAATAGTAAATAAAATATGTTTTTTAAAAAGATACAGAAAATACACAAAGTACAACTTTGAAGTCCATGTTAACAGTTCTGGCAATGTCCCTACTGGAAATGAAGAGCCATTATAACTAGAGGGAAAACATGAACATAAGTGTTTCATGCCAATGTTAGGAAACACATCCTAGAGATGCATAAATGTGTGAAAGTCATTCATTCATTCAACATGTGTGAATTAAGCAGCTGTTGCATGTCTGCCCTCTGGTAGGCACCTGATAGCAAACACACACACACACACACACACACACACACACACACACATACACACACACACACACACCCCAAAAACAGCAAAAAAGAGATAAAATAGGTCAAGACTCATATCTACAGTATGTGAGAAGATGTATTTAGGAAACTACTTCAGTAAGCTAAGCAACAGCTTAGAATGCTTAAGAAAGTGACCAGGATCTTAGAGATGGAGTACATTCACTGTGGTTATGAAATTCACAGTATTTGATGATTAAAAGGAAAGACAAATAGAATAATTATTTGGGTTTATTCTTTCTTTGATTTGCGTATTTTCAATTGATTAAAAATGGAGACATTTATCCAAAAATTTTTATTTTAGTTTTTTCATGTTTTCAAACTTTTTATTTGACTACTCTTTCTGGTCAGAGATTCTTTAATGACGTAAAACTTTAGAAAACAGCTTCAATAATTTCCAAGCAAACAGATTCTCAGGCCCATCAACACTTGCTTTTAGGTTCACTCTGGGAGCTGAGTATCAGTAACTACAAGAAGACCTGGAAGCCAGAAAGAAACAAAAATTAACCTTCAGGGCAAAGTGCTATTTTACATATGAAACAAGACATCCAAAGAAGAAGGATCTGGGAAGAGATGCCCATAGTGAACTGCGGGCAACATTCATTTGTGGCACAGTGGAGAAAGTAGGAATTACAAAAGTAAAATTACAGCCATTGTTTCAAAGGGAAGAAGTGAAGCTGTGGAAATTAATAATCAAATAAGTCACTGCAACAAAGAAACAAAAAAAGAATGCTCTAAGTCTGGCTTTTGTCATAACGAAGCCCAGACTTCTTAATTTGATGGTCTGTCTTTGGGCTTAACAGAAATACACATGATAGCCCTCAGGAATTCTGCTGCTAGACTATGGCCAAGGATGTAGCCTGCACACCATTCAGTGCTCCCAGGGATGAGATACCTGCCAATACAAGGTGCTTTCTTCAGAATTTAGTCTAAAAAATGACATTCCTTTTCCAGAGAAAGCTTTTCATCCTTCCTCCTTTCTTTCTATTGCTGTCTCTTAAATCTGTGGGATGAAACAAGACATATATGAAACTCACCTGGATGGAGTACAGCTTGAGTCCCCTCTCATTTTTTCTTCCTCTTAGAATAGTCTCGAAAGTTCCAAAACCATTTCTGGTAAAATCATTTCCCCCAAAACAATCTTGGTGGGTTTTATTGTCATTGCTTTAACCATATGGAAATCTTTGCCATGTAAAACTTATTCTTAATGTCTAATATAATTTTAAATATCATGATTTGACTTAAGATTTTAGAAGGTCTATTTCTTTTAGTTTTGTGTGTGTGTGTGTGTGTGTGTGTGTGTGTGTGTCTATGTGTGAGTGTGTGTGTGTGTGTGTGTGTGTACTTGTTCCTTGTGCTCTGGGACACATGAATGTATGTACATGTGCACATATGTGCACATTCATAGGGATGTTACAGGTTAATGCTACTTGTCTTCCTTAATTATTCCCCACCTTAGTTTTTTGAGAAACGGTGTCTCATTGAACTGCAGCTCACCGATTGGCTATAATACCTGACCAGTAAGGCCAGGGGTCTTCTTGTGTTGACCTCTCCAGAGCTGGGATTACAGGTATATAGTACCATGCTTCACTTTTTGTTTTCCGAAGATCCAAACTAAGGTCTTCATGCTTGCACAGCAAAGATTTTGCTCACTGACCAGCTCCCACCCCAGTTCTCTGTTTCTTTTCTATGATTTAAAGTTCCTTTTCCTTTTTAAATTTCATGTTCTCCTTGAATTCTTAACACTATTTCACATTGGATCTTTGCTCCTTCCTGCTTTATCATCCAATCTGACTCGATCAGATCTTGAACACTGTCAATCATCTCTATATGACACAGATAATTAGGGAGACTGGAGATTGTTATCTTATAAGGTGCTAATTTGGGGTATTCCTGGAGATGCTTCCATGGCTCATAATTCTTGCTGTATTCATAAATCAGTCTCTGATGAAGGAGCAATCAATACCTAAGACTATATAATACATTTAAGGTTCTAAAGTTAATCAAAATGTCTTATAATGTTTCCTTTTTCCTTTCACTTGTTTTTCTGAAGATAACATGAATGAAATTATCTCAATATGCAATTCTATGTCACATCAAGATAGGGAATCGAAGGAGTAAATGAATAGCAAGGAATAATGAGATTGACGAAGTCTGCATGTACCAGCAAGCACTGTCAAGTCTTCCAAATGCCTGCCAACTAAGTTGGAAGTGTCCAGGGGATTGTCATGGCGTTTCTTTATACACTTCTCCTAGGTTCCCCTGGAGCCTTCCTACTGTGCCTCTCCTGACAATGACTACTTTTATTCTCAGGCCATATGGAAGCCATCTTAGCAATACCGGGTGTAAGTCATTAGTAGTACAAGGACCACATTCCAGTGCCTGTGGTCGAAGACACTCCGATGCTGGTAGCCTAACCCACAAGTTCCCTTATTCATGGTCAGAATATCTGATGTTTCCAATCTATGATTAGTCCTTTCTTTGGTGTGCTAACATCTTTCTAAAAACATTTTTTTAGCAGACAAACATTTCCCCCACTCACATTTGTATTTAACTCTCCAATGTAATGCATTAGTTACAAAGTATAATTTCCTCACCTCTACTAAGTCTACAGGGACTGATTTAATTGTTATACTTTTGGTCCCTGTCCTTAGAACTCTGAAACATTTTCTCCAATGAAGTTAATAGCAGTCCATCTAACAGCTCACAACATCTGCTTGAATAAATACTTGTTCGCATGACCTATGACCCTGGAAGAGATTACAAACACAAAATCGCTCTTCCGTGAAGGTGAGCAGATCCTACAATACAGTCATCTCATGTACCAGTGAAGAGACTTCCTAAACACCAACCAGAATACACCAAGTAGGATTAGCATGAACCATTATGAATGCCTCTCTCACCCTGACACTCCTCTCTTCAAATGAGAAATCAATAGAAACTAATCTCAGTTTGGGCAATGAAAATCATGGGCAGTTGTATCTATTTTTTGTAATCAAATACAATGTTTTAAAGATTGTATCTATACAGAAATGTTACCAAAGTAACTACTACAAAAAGAAAACAAAAAAATTAAGTTCTTCTAACCATAAATTCCTAAACCTTTTTTTATCCAACTGCCTAGAATCTAGTGGCTTAAAACAAAAATATGATTTCTCACAATTCTGCAAGTTAGCTGTGTAGTTCTCCTGCTAGTCGGTCATGGGCTCACTGAGGCAACCAGATTCACCTGGAAAGTTAGCTGGACAGCACTGTCCTGGCCTGCAGAGACAGGCACTCTTTCATCTTCAAGGAGGCTGTGCCAGACCTCCTCTTATGGTGACCAAAGCATTCCAGAAGAGAAACTCCAATTTCAAGCACTTAGCAGGCAACACTTGCATCACATTTACTTATGTTCCAATGAACAAAGCAAGTCACATACCTAAACCAGAGTTCCTGTGGGGGAGGACTTCACAAGAGAGCAGATCTGTGAAAGTAGGAGTCATTGCAAGTCTTTAAGGCAGCTCCCTTCTAGAGCTGTTACTTGTTCCTGAAACCGGTTTAATACTCGAATCATGCTATTTCTTAACAAAATCCCTTTCCTATTTTTGCCAAACTTTATCTTTTTGAGAACTGAAGTATTTTTATGAGTGTTCTTAGCTCATACTAGTCCAACATATCAGTGAATGAATGCTTATGAAGGATTCAAAAGTATTTTAAAATTTAAAATGCACCATATGCCACAGCAAATGCTCACTACTAAATTCTTAAAGCTCTTATGGAAAGAATAAAAATTCCTTTGAATGTAAGTGCAAAAACCTTTAAACACATCAGGGCCAGGCAGTTCCCCCACCAGGAAGAAATGCATCTTTCACTATTGATGTCCTCCAGTCAGGCTCTGGGGGTGCTTTAGGTTTGCAATCAATACTGAATAGATTGTCATACAAAATGTCCAAAATGCCCAAAGTCTTAAACTTAGAGAAAGAACCACTGACCTCTGGTTCTATTATTATGTAGTCTGGGGAGCAAGAGAGAAGATACCAGAAAGTATACAAACATCAACAAACTGATAAACGGTCAACAGTGTGAACAAAGTAGGAAATACTGCCAAAGAAAAGTTAAAGATCATCAAAAAAATACATTCTCATTATTTCATTTTACAAGATGTTCCTATTTTTTAATCTTACTTAATGATAACTGAATGACAAGTTTGAGGTAAAATAGCAAAAATATAGAACTTTTGAAGTTATAGCTCTATAGATTCGTGCTGGCATGCAATTTTTGTTCCACTGAGGTTTTTTCTTTTTAATAATGAATTCAAAGTTCGTATCAAGTAGAATTTTGTGAAAACAAGCATGTATTGGAAAAAAGTGTGTGCCTGTGTGCAGTCCTCAGGTAGGTGAGTTTCTCTGGATGGACAAAGTTAGTACTGATGAGGACAAGCAGAGAATACTATTAAAAAGCCCCAAACCATCCTTCCAACTTCAATGATGCCAACTGAGCTGTTATTCTGAGCCTAGGTAGCAAAATGCTTCAGAGATTTTCCACCAGGGGAGACAAATGTGGAACTTCACTTATGCACAGAAGACTTTTTTTAATGTTGTTGCTAAATTAGGCCAACAGCAGAGTTATTTTTAGATTACTTACTTCACTTTCTCTTCTTAATGGGCTGGTATACAAAATAGGACAGAAAATGTACCATATGCCACAGCACATGCTCCAGTCTTAAATTCTTAAAGCTCTCATGAAAATAAAAGAGCTCTGTATCTTAAAATATGAGTTTCCATTTGAATGAAATTAAGAGTTTAAGGGCTCTGACAGATATTTATCAGTTAAAATTAGAACATGCACATTATTTTAAAATAATTATTTAGATTTGCAGGTCAAAACAAGCTGTAAGAAATGAGCTGCAGTTACAATGAATGCTGACTTACAGTTATGACTATAAGACAGCATATACAGCACACAGCGTTTCAAATTCTATGGTGAGAAAACAGATCAAAATTCCATAAAGTTACAAATTTCAAATGATTCACTTATTTGCTTTTCATATAAAATCAATATGAAGTCTCTTCAAGTATTTTCAATTTTATAGAAAGATGACCTTTTTAAATTTCCTTTTTGTATTTCAGCATGCTATGTAGTGATTGCAACCGTGCTCCAGAAAAGTGAACTGCTATTTTGATTTACATTATTAGCACAAATTGTGAAGATGAGACAGAATGCGTGACATCAAAGAAGCACAGAAACTTAACACATGCTTTGGAATCAAAAAGAACATACTGATTTCGTTACGTGTTTAAAATAAGTTCAACAAATATCATTATGTAGCAAAACATTCACTAAGTCATTTGTAATGCTCTACTTTTACTGAAGCACAAATTGCAAGACAAAAAAGTGCACTCATTGACGATCCATCTATTGAGGGACATTTTACAGTGGGGATAAATAATACAAAGTGTTTATTCTCTCACAGGAAATCCAAGTAAAATATCATGAGTTCTAATAGTCTCTTTACATTATTTTATTAAATTATAGTCTTGTACATGCTTCATACACCAAGTCTAAAGTCCAATTTTTCACTGAAGAAGGTGTAGACAAATACTGGTAAGTAAAGTTCATCACTCTATATAACAAAGATTTAAAAATTAGAAGAAGCAATTAAATAGATTATTTTAAACTAATATAGGCACTTACTAACATAGAAATTAATTTATGAGCAACACTGATCCTCTGAGAGATAATAATTTGCCAACAAAACTATTTTAACATATAACTTCAGTAGACAAATATATGTTGTAAACATGGAAAGTAAAGAATATATTGATTATTAATTTGTTAAACTAGCAGTTCAAAATAATAAATTAATAATAAACAGAAATAATATGTATTTCACATAATCCTAAAACATTTATATATCTTTTAAGAAAACTTACATCTAATAGTGGAAAGAATGATATTTATGTTGAATATTAGGTTAAATACAAACATAGGTCAAATCACAATATTTTACCAAAAGAAAAAAATATTAGTAACTTCAAAAAGCTGAAACATTGAAAACATAGATCTTTCTCTTAGAGTAGCCTGGACTGGATAAAAGGAACTGACACGTCTGTACGCACTCAGACACTAGGCTTGGTTTTGAAACAATAGTTCATGTCTAAATTGTAATTAAGAAACTTTATAAGATCAAAATGTTTAATTATAAAGTGACCAACCCTGAAGATAACAAGCACAACTAAGCGGCTACATCATCAAACTTTTATTGAATATTCAATCTGCTTTGTACTTAGTCTATTTAAGTTAATTAAAAATAGTGACCAGCCTCTAGGGGAAAACCTTAAGGGAGGAACAAAATTGACAAACACTCTTAGCAGGTGATTATGGATTTTGTCTAGGTTTATTTTACCTTTTGTTTGTTGTGGAATTTACATTTAAATTACATAATACTCATCTTCACCATATATTTAATTTAGAATTTTAGTAAGGTAGACCTCTAAGCAAGCACGATAAAATCCTGTTTCTATATTTTTTAAAAATATTTTATTATTTTATTTTATGTTTATGCATGTATTGCCTGAATGTAGGTAAGTGCATCTGTATCCTGTAATGCCCACGGGGGACAGAAGAGGCTGTCAAATCCCCTGGAACTGGAGTTATGGACAGTTGTTAGCTGCCATGTGGGTGATGGGATTTGAACCCAGGTCTTCTACAAGAACAACCAATGTTCTTAACCACTGAGCCATCTCCCCTCCCCCTCATTTCTATATTTTACAAATAAAAAGTTGTAGGCCTGGACTGAACTAGATCTTGAAAATAAAATTACAAAATGTGTATATTGGTATTGCCTTAAACTCACCTATTATACACAATCAGAAAAAAGTCCTTCCCATGTTACAATCTGGTATAAGAACAGCTACTGCCCACACACAGTAACCACTTTTAAGCATGTGCTTTTTATTGTAGGATCACTAACATATGCTCACAACACCAACGAGCTAAAGAATATGTATTACTTGCCAAACCTTTCTTCCACTGAGTACATATCTCTTCAGTAAATTATTTCCAGACAAATGGGAACAGGAATTGTGCTTCTTTGACTAAATTATCCCATGCATTTTCCTAGTGCTGAAGATGAGGGAAGACACATAAGTGCAAAGGCTCCTTTAAGTGTTCTTCCTTGCTCCTTCCTTTCTGTCTGAAACCTATGAGGAAAAGTTTATTTTCAATCTAACTTCCTCAGTGCCAACATGCGACATGGTAGTCAACAGAACATACAAGACAGTATTTTGAAGGCCAGAACCATCCTTTGTGAAGAGTTCACATCAGCAGATAAAATGGTCTAGGCTTAATAAAAGAGTCCTATCCAGGGACACACACTTCTCTAAAACTTAGCCAGTTGTGGCCTTCTGTGTGCAATTCACTCTGTTGTATGGGGAAGTTTCGCTAGCAGCTGATTACTGCTGGGTGAGGGAGAGTAGACCTTCTTTAGGTTCTCTAGATAAGCTAACTAGACTCCAATGGATGAATTAGCACCAAAGGACATCTGGGCACAAATGCTTGACTGTATAGAACTTAACATATATGACAGAATGCATGAAATCTGGTGGAAGGGGCTGTGGGGGGCGGGATGGAGGATGGAGTCTAAATTTGATTGAGTTCTGTTATACACAAAAACAATAAAAATGCATATATTCAAAAAAGTTAAAGATGGTTAATACTCCAACTCTCTAATCAATTAAAAAGTGATCAAACCTACTAAACACAAGGGAGAGGATTCTGATTTCAGTAGAATCAGGCAATTAGTTAGCCTTATTTAGTAAAGTAAAGAAAAGAGAAAATCACTTTAATGCAAAGAAAATTGACTTTCTAAATTTAAAATACATTTAAGAGAAAAATTTAGCTTTTACTACAAGCCAAGGAAGAAGTCTTCAGAAGAGGAGTTGCTACAAAAGAAATTACCTAAGACACAGACACAAATAGCATTAATTCGTTCGATCTAAACCCACTAATGGAATGCAAGAAAAATACTAACAGGAGTCAAAACAACATCCAGAAAGAGGATTCTTAAATTCATTATGAAAAATTATTTACAGAAAATATTTCTCAAAAATACTTCATTGTAATAATTAGTTGATTCATCTAAAAGCATATTTAAAAGCAAATCAAGGTTGAAAGTTTTGATAAATGTGAAAAAGAAATGGCACAAAACTGAGATAATCTTAAAATAAAATGGGGCAACATCTAGTTTTGCCACATCTAATAGCTTCAGAGAACTTCATGAATAAACTATTGTAACATCACTTGCAAATACCACAAACAAAATTCAAAATAAATTTTTAAGTTTCAGGTTTCAGGTTTCCACAGATAGACTGATCCAGGCAGAGCCAACATTTGACTTCAGAGCATATCCATAAAATCAGACTTTCTGCCAAAGCATATTCCTGGATTAGTTGTAACTACATGACCAAAGGAGGAAAGAAGTGAGAAACAGATAACTGTGCTTCCCTTCCTTGCAGTACTCCATCAGCTGCGAGGTATGAGGACACCTTCTTAACAAAAAAGGGCTGCCCCATCATAAATGCAAGCTCTCTAGTGTGTAAGATGAAAGGGATTTTTTTTTTAAAAGAGGAAATAAAAAATGATTTTCCAGGGGGAAAATGGGGGAAGCTGGGAAATGAAAATCTTAAGATCTGTAGTTACAACTGAAATAGGGCAGCTACTCTGTGGTATTATTACAAATACTGAATTTTTTTGTACAGTGTACAAAAGCTTGTACACATATTTTCTCATATATATACATACATATATATTAGCAATGAGAAAATTAGGTTCAGAAATTAAATATCATGTCCATGGTCATATGGCTAAGCTGTAGCTAAGCCTAGGATTTACTCCCCATCTGTCTGATTTCAAGCTCCCCAGATTGTCAGGATCACATCTCTTCTAACTAATAATCCTACCAAGTTTCTACCATGCTGTAAAGAAAAGAGAAGCAACAGAGAGCTACCCAGGCAACTGACATCTAAGGGGCATTCTGAAAATTCAGAGAAGCAGAGTGGTATATCCAGAAGAAAGAACACTAGTTAGGGTGAAAGAGATCAGTCAGAGTTTTGCTATTCTTTAGCCATATAATGTTGGGTAAATGATAATTGTTTCCTCATCTTACAGAAAGCATATCATATATATCTTCCTAAGTTGCCTTACAGAACTAATTCAATATTCCAAGGAGAAATATGAGCATTCCTTTTAAAATATATTTTATTGAATTTTTGTGCATGTCATACAATACATATTAATCATATTTAGACTCACTCCCCTATCTGCAACCCCCCATAGTCCACTCACTGATTTCATACACTCTATAATATATGTTAAGATCTATCAAGTCAAGTTTGTGTCCCCAGATGTCCCTCCATGTGAGTTCACTCACTGAAGCCTGTTCAGCCTATCACTTCTTTAAAGAAGAGTAACTCTCTCTCATTCAGCAGTTATCAGCTGCCAATAATTCCTTAGCTAAGGTTGGAGCCTCCTGCCCATTTCCCCAGTTGTAGGCTTCGGGGAACTTGCTCATATGAACTTACAGTAATGGTGACAGCATGCACAAGACCTATGCAAACTCAATCATAAATATAAGAACATTCTTGTACATAAAATATTAACAATATGAAAAGGTGATATTTCTAGCCAAGTACCCATAGTCAAGTTCTTTTGAAGTTGAAGGTTGATACCTGAATTTGGCACTGAAAGACTTAATGGACTCACGTTTGTTTCCATTCCCTTTGTTTTGGTTTGGTAGACACCAACTGTTCTGAATGTGAGAGCTTAGCCAACTGGTTATAGCTGACACTTTCTGTACTGCCCAAGGATTCCAGCTAGCTGTCTTCTACCAAGCCAGCCTAAGCAGGCCACCTGCTGCAGCTCCAAAGACAAGGCTGTGCTGCTTCCTTGCCTTCCCTCTCTTTCTCTTTCAACTATCTTATAAAATTAGCACTCCATGTTCAAGGGCTCATCCCCAAACCTAAAGCTACACCTCAAACTCTAAATTTGTCCCACAGGAAAATAATGTGAGATAGCCTATTTCTCCAACAAAACTTGAGGAATAGTGTTCAGAAACCAAATTATTAAAAAAAAAAACAAAAAAAACAACATCTGTGATGAAACAGAATTTATTAGAAAGAAAAAGCAAGCAAGAAAGAAAAAAGAAAGAAAAAAAAAGAGTATCTGGCTGACTGGGAAGTCCTGTTGCAAACTAGGTTAGCATTTAAAAAAATCAATGACTTAAATTAAGTTCTCCATCTTAAAGATCTTAAAGACTAATATTACAATGTAGTTTTAGAGAATTCCTTTCCTATGTAAAAGATATAATCTGAATTAAGTATAGCTGGATGGAAAACAAAACTAAACAAGACCCAAAATTTTGGAATGTTTTATAAACTACAAGAGCTTTATTTATTTATTTATTTATTTATTTACTTACTTATATTTATTTAATTTATTTATATTCAAAACCAGTGACAGTCTCAATGAATTCTCAAATCTTCATTTCATTTTTCTGTAGATCTAAGTCAACCACTGTGATAATGTATAATCTTAGCATCATGAACATAGATATTAAAAAAATAATAACTGCAATTTCCTGGGGAAAATTCCACAAAATTTGGCATAGAGATGCCCCACATTTTAAGCACATTAACAGTCATTCTTATTTTTCCTCTATCTTTGCCTTAGTTAAACAACTCTAGTAATATTCCCTTCTTTATATTTCTCTACACATGAAATTGTAGGTTTCAGTTCTGTTCAGAGGAGGAATAGAAACTCAAAACCAGGACACAAAGATCATACATTGTAACAGTTTTTCCCAAATTATTCTCATGAACAACAAAATTATCACAGTGAATTTTTGACTCAATTGAACTGTACCAAAATATTTCTTCAATAGCATCATATATAACATTTTATAAACTACCATGTTAAAAAAATCAGATCTTTTTGTTGAATAAATAGCTTAAATCCTAGCAATAATGATCCTTTTAGCTAATACTATATATTTATAAAGTCATAATTTTATTTAGACTTTTTACATCAGAATGCAATGGGCACATCAGAAGTTAAACCTACTTTAACTTTTGCTAATATATATTGACATTTAAATTAAGAGCTACTTAAAAATCTCTAAGTGTTCCTGTTAGGAAGTATGATTTCAAAAGAGAAAGGTGAAGTATGGCTGGTTATGGAGTACAGACAGATTCAGTGATGCACATAAAAATATACATCAATAGTTTTCAACTCAGTCTTTGTTATTTGCATCATCTTTGCCATCAAACAGAAATTTTACCTTTAGCTTTATTTCCTTAACCTCTAGTAACATTTTTAAAAATAAAAAAGGCCTTCACTTTGAGGAAGAACATCACAGCTCATTAGCCAAGTGCTCAGCGGTCCTCATACCTGACTGCATTAGGTCTTTTGCACTTTTGGTTTCTTAGTCCACACAAATAATGTAAGTAATGTAATGAAACCACAGCCTTGTCTGTATTTTCTCATACAGCCAAGCCCTGACTCATAAATATTTCATTTCTTGCTGTCTTAACTCTAAAAAAGATTAGCCTAATTTTTTCATAAATGCTTTATCTAAAAATCTTTCTCTTCTTAAAACCTATTCTAACTATATCTTTTGAAAAAATATCATGAAGAACATCATAAAAACAAGATTCATCTCACACAATGTCACCCACATAGGACAATGAACCAAAAATTTAAAAGATTTGGAAATTATAAAAATTCATATATTTCTGACCTCAATCATTACACAAGGAATTTCAATGTTCCATGATAAAACTGTCTTTTGAATCTTAATAATATAAAAAATAGAGCCACATAAGAGCATTTAACTGTACTTAACTGCACTGAGAAGGAATAGCTATCTTATGAAAGAGGTTGTGACAGAATTTTTAGAAGTCCATGATGATTTTAAGCTTTTAATTTCAAGCAAGTGAATTAAAATGTACCATGAGTTTTAGGAATAGACTTTTTTAAGTACCTCTATTTTGTGCATTTAGCAAAATACAGTCTGTAAGGTAAGAATAGGTTTATATGATTGAAGAAAATCATCAAGGAACTTTCATATTCTATGAAATATAAAATATATAAAACATTAAAATTGATTTGTCCATAAATAAAACTTAATGGAACACAACCACAGCCATATATTTAGAGATCATTCATAATGCCTTACATCATACCATAAATAGTTTCAGCAGAAATATTGGGTTCATACCATGCATGATACACCATCTAGTCTTTTACCATGGTGTTCTGCTGACTCCTTGATATGAAAGTTAAAAAACAAAAGTAGCTTTGGGGGCTGGAGAAATGGCTCAGCTGTTAAGGGCCCTGGCTGCTCTTGGAGAAGACTCAACTTTGCTTTCCAGCACTCTTATGGCAGCTAACAACTGTCCATAACTCCAGGTCCGGAGATCCGATTCCTTCCTCTGTTCTCTCTGGGCATTGCATGAATGGGTACACGTTCATCCATACAAAACATTCATACACATAAAATAAAAACAAATAAAACTTAAACGGCTTTGACATTTCATTGATTAAAATTATACATTGTTAAGTGTAAAGTTATGGTCCTTTAGCACTAAAAATAAAACTAATAAAAAATCTAGAAAATATCTAAAGAAACACAATAGATTCTTTGGGACTATTCAAGCTCAGAAATGTGTCAAGAAATAGTATAGAAACATGGCTCAGGGTTTTAATACATTCTCAAAATAGACTGAAGGAGGCCAAAAAAACCTTAAGAGCATTTTATGATTCTATTTAGGCCTGAGAAAAATATTAAGGAAGAGTTTAAGACTACTATTTGGTGATAATGGTATGTTATCATCAGATAACTGAAATGAGACAGAGCCTCTTGAATCTTGGATAGCTTTTACTCTTTAAATCAGAAAGAAAAAAAATATAAAGCTGAAATAAAACATCATATATGAGTAACACACACACAAAATCAAAGGTCAAGAATTAACAAGAGGAAAGTCACTTTAAATCCAGGTATACAGAACCAAATGGGTGGTAGTTTCAATGCACTTTTTAGAAAGTCTATATTATCATAGAACTGTAATTAATAATGACAGAAGAATTACATACAAGAGAACAGACACAATGCATAAGTGGGCAAATGCTCTTTTTTACATTAAAATAATTCTAGAGGAGAAAGGTGTGGTGGTGCACACCTTTAATTCCAGCACTTGGGAGACAGAGACAGGCAGATTACTGTGAGTTCCAGGCCAATCAGGTCTATATAGAGAGTTGCAGGCCAGGTGGGGAAATAGTGAGACAAAAGAATTCTATACAATAAAGTTTACTGAACTTGACACTATTCCACAACAAAATTCTAGGGCAGGTATTAAACAGATGGCTTATGTGCCCCTAATTTTTTAAAAAAGAAATCTGCTGTAGATGTGTTTAAAACAAGTCATGCCAAAACGTATTTCCTTTTCTGACATTGTTGTAGATAAGTGGATTTAAGAAATATCTTAGCACAGTATCTGAACAAGAAAAGTATGGAGAAATTCTCCCATGGCCAACTTGGAAGTAAGCCATTTACTACTTCACTTTGGAAAATTTCTTAACATCTGTGAGGAGAAGCAAATTTCCCTGGATCTCTCCTATTTTTGCATATTTTGCAAGCAGTGGCCCTTACCTCTTTTGTTCTGAACTATCTTTTCATGGACTTTTGCATAGGAAGTCTAGGAATAGAGGGAAGGGGTCTCCTGGAACAAAGAACAAGTCTATTTGCAGTCAACTATAAAGGATTAGTTTTCCTAAACTTGAGGTTCTTCTTCGTGAGCAATTCCCTGAGTGTACAACATCAGCTAGAGTCACAGACTCTATTCTTAATGACGATCTTCCCAATATTTTAAAAACAAATGTATAGACCATGCAATTTAGTAATAAATATTGTGGGTGATACAACTGCTAAATAGATAATCAGAATTTCTTTAAAAACTTCGCACAATGAAATAGTAGATTTAAAAATATCCCAAATTATACCAAGGCACACGTCGTATTTAAAAAACAAACAATTCAAATACTAATTGAAATTTATATAAAATAAATTACAGAACTGTTAAAAGTGTAACATGTCCAAAGAAATGTTTCTGCTACCAAACTTTGGTCAGGCCATACTTACAACATGCTGTTCCACCTTGAATAAGTGTTAAAAGGCAGCTTCAGCAAGTGTGACTTTTTTTTTGTCAAAATGACTTTTTTTACTAATAGACAATAACTGAAGAAAACAGACCTCTTTAGGTTGAGAAAGTAAAATGAAAATATCGGTTATGATAACTTTTCAGACATACACAAGTTTATCATATCTATATGAAATACGCTGGATAAATAGAAGGCACAGAGCCTGAAGTAAAGGTTAATTAACAGATTCCAAGGTAAGGAAGAACATTCCATAAGTTTAATTTTCATGAAAATTTGAACTTTATGGTAGCATGTTCTTTATTCATGAAAGTTCCAGAAAGCCACTCTTCAGTACTACCCATGGTACCCTCCTCCTTCACATTCAGATGTCTTCAATCCTCTTGCCCATATAGAAGCAAACTCAGAGTTCATTTTCTAACACTGTCCATTTCTATTCCTATCTTGACTCCTTGGTTCTTTTCTATTTCAACTTCACACCCTCAAACTGAAAATTTCTTCTTTATAGCTTATCTGGGCAATTCCCTCATTCAACACAATGCAACTCATAAACAATTTGACAGGCACTCTAGGATAGCAAACCTAAAGTCCACTTCCATCGGACTTGGAAATGGGAATTAGGAAATTAATTTTTATGATTTTGAAGTTTATTTTCTAATCTAGGATTATTGTATTTTTCTCACTAATTTTGCTGTAAGTGTATGTATGGTGGGGATGGCATATGCCCACTGATTAAGGAATGAATAAATTAAATGATGAAGCATTATTAAGCAATTGATAATGAACTTCATTTAAAAATATTTTATTTATTTTATTTATTTTTTGTCTTTTTGAGACAGGGTCTCCCTGTAGCCCCAGCTGTCCTGGAACCCACTATGTAGACCAGGCTGGCCTCGAACTCACAAAGATCTGCCTGCCTCTGCCTCCCAAGTGCTGGGACTAAAGGCGTGCACCACCACGCCTGGCTTATTTTTATTTTTTATGTGTATTGCCTGAATATGTATAAGTGCACCTGTGTTGTCCAATACCCATGGATGTCAGAAGAATGCATTGGAAGGTTGTTAGTTGCCACGTGGATGCTAGGAATCATATGTGGGTCCTCTGCAAGAGCAACCAGTGCTCTTAACCAGTGAGCCATCACTTCAGCCCCAAAACTATTTTTCTACAGAAATAGTTGCATGAATAGGGCTCAAATATTTCAATCAAGCAGAAAAAGATACCAAGGATTACAAAAGCATAGACAATAAACACAAACGCCTATGGAAACAAAAAAAGAAAAAATAAGAGCAAGGGGGAGAGAGAGAGAGAGAGAGAGAGAGAGAGAGAGAGAGAGAGAGAGAGAGAGAGAGAGAGAGAGAGAGACAGAGAGAGAGAAAGAGAGAGAGAGAGAGAGAGAGAGAGAGAAACAGAGAGAGAAACAGAGAGAGAAACAAAGAAACAGAGAGAAAGAGAGGGACTGGCAACAGAATTAGGAGTGAGAAGAGTTATGGTGAAAATCCCAAGATTAATTTTAGATGTTGTTAAACAGTGCAGACTGTTTTGTTTATGGTCAAGAAAAAACTTATAAGGAAATACACCAATGCTATGTGAATTGTATTTGAATGAAAATTGAGAGAAACCAGAAACTTAAGATGTTTTGAAGGAGAAAAAGCAAATAGAATCTGTCAAAGACAAGAATGATACAACTGAACAGATGAATCTGAAATGCACTGTTAAAAGTCCTGACTCAAATGGCTAAACACCATGGTATAATGTGACGTGATTCTATAGAGAACATCCATAAAGGATGAAAAACGAAGCAGTAGTTTCTAAGACTAGGAGACAGGAGGAAGGGCTTCTAAAAGGTACATGAGGAATTGGGGGAAGGGCATGTAGCAAACCTGTTCAATGTTTTAATTGTTGTGGAAAGATTGCACAACTCTGTATTTGTCAATACAAAGAGAACCTGTGGCAGTTTGAATGAGCACTGTCCCATAGGTTCATGTATTTAAATATTCGTTCCCCTGTTGGTGGCAGAAGGTGCAGCCTTACTGAAGGAAATATGTCACTGGTGGCAAGCTTGAGAGTTCATTGCCTCACCTCACCTCCAGCTTATTTTCTCTGCTTTCCATGTGGATGGGAGTGTGATCTCTCAGCTTCCTACTTAGGCTGTTTGCTGTCATGCCTCCTCCACCCCCATTAAGGACTCTCCCTTAGGAACCATAAGCCAAAATAAACTCTTTTTTCCATAAGTTGCTTTTGGCCATGGTATTTTATCACAGCAATAAAAAGTGACTAAGAGAGGATTATACACTAAAAGTAGGATGAATTATAACATCTATAAAAAATATTTTATGTTCAGCCTGGTGGTTCACACTTGTAATCCCAGTCCTTGGGAAGCAGAGGCAAGCAGATCTCTGTGAGATCCAGGCCAGCCTGGTCTACATAGCAAAGTCCAAGCCAGCTGTGGGCTATAGGGAGATCATGCCTTAAAAAAACATAACAAAACAAAACAAAATTTATTAAAAATGGAGAAAGCAGAGGGGCTTGAAACAACCACAATGAAAAGATTAATTACAAAAGGGTTGCCATTGACAAAACATAATAAAAATGAATGTTCTGAGAAAAAATCAGGCTCTAAAATACCATAATAAATATCTTACTTCAAAATGAAATGTCAAATGTATAATTAACTTGCTTTCTGTAAATAATCAAATATATTTAAACTGTTTCATGGCTTATTATTATGTAAAAATAAAATTATTCATTCACATGAATAATATTTTAGTTTTAAAATATCCTCTTATAAAGAATGTACTTGTAATGTAATGAGAAATTACCATTAATTTCATTATCCATGGGTCTATATTTTTTTCCAAAAGAAAGACAAATGTTTGATATTTTGTTGTCATATTATTGAATATGCAAACTTACATTTCACTCACAGTCAAAAAATAAAAGGTTTTTTTTCCAAAAGAAAGACAAAAGTTACAATGACAATGTTCTTTAACTGTGATATGAGTAAGTGTGTATTCAGTCATATTTAGAAGTGGTATTGTTTCAGCTAATGAAGTGTGCCCAGGACACAATTAGAAGAATATCAAAGAGGACAGATATGTGAAATCTAACACAAATTAGAATCCAAAGCTTCATTACCTTTTTTAAAACCTGCTTGTAAAATAATCTGAGCAATAGATATGTAAGGTTTAGTACAGCTTGATATTATTTAATTTTACAAATGAGTGAAGATGGAAATAATAAAACACTTGCCTTAATTTTTTATATTCATTTATTTATTGTACAATGCATGGAGGTATGAGTAAGTTCTCTCCTTCCACCATGTAGGTCCTAGGAATCGAACTCTGGTTGTCATGCTTGCTAGCACATGCCCTTAACCACTGAACTCTCGTTTGCCTCAAAAGTCATACTTTTACAAAAATAAATGGATATTATTATAAACTAAACAAGAAAATGAGCTTTACCACTATTTAATTTGGGAACAACACAATGTCAGAGTGTCAAATAATTTTATTTTTAAGCACAGAAATGTACATTCTCTGTTACAAGGCAAAATGTTTTGAAATATAAATGTTTTCAAGTTTTCTTCATTTCTAAAAACTAAAAAAAACTTTTCCCTAACCTTCTGATAAACAAGAACTTTTTGTTGCTGTTCTGCTTCTTGGGCCGAACCTGCGCTGTGATCTGAAAGCAACCGGAATGATAGAATGTATTCTAATATGCACAGTAGAAATGACTATATCCAGCACATGACCAGGGTCTGAGGAAGCAAAACAGTGAACAAACAACTGTAAAACTTCTGATATAGTACACTGTGCAAATTACTGTTCTATTGTTTGTTCTACTCCCATTAAGCTAAACTACCATGAAGATGAGCAGTTCGTAGTTGAGGCTGTACTTCTTTTTGTTTTAGCACAACTCATAGACTAGATCATGTGTTGGTCAACATAAATGGGTATGTCTGTGTGTGGAAAGTCTATTAAATGGGGGAGGGGTGCTCTCATTTTATTTATTTACTTTTTTTTTTTTTCTTAGATAAGGTCTCTTATAAGCCCAAGCTGGTCTTAAGTACCCTATGTACCTGAGAACAGCCTTGAGCTTCTGACCCTCCTGCTTCTACCTTCTGGGTGCTGGGATGACAAGAAAGAAACACCATGCTGGGTTTATGCAGTACTGAGGTTCAAATCCAGTGCTTCCTAGATGCTAGGCAAGAATTCTATCAATGGAGTTATAGTCCTAGCCTATAGCTCTAATTTTTTCAATTGTTACAGTTTATTGGGGAGGGACATGTGCAAACCTGGGAGTGTAGTAGAATTAAGACGATAGCTTGTAGGAGTCAGTTTTGTATTTTACCATGTGAATATTGGGGATTAAGGAAAGGTCATTGGTCTTGGCCGCAAACATCTTTATCTCATGAGCTATCTTGCCATCCCATCTAATTTAAAGGCAAAGTATATCATACACATATCCAATTCTACACTATTTCTGAGTTAGTATGACCAATAGCTAAATATATGATTGAACACATCACCAAAGCAAATGTAAATACAGTATTTTATGTGTATGAGTGTTTTGCCTGCAGGTGTGTGTGCCAAGTGTGTGCAATGCCCTGGAGGTGAGAAGGGGGCATTGGAACTGGAGTTAAGGGCAGTTGTTAATTGCCATGTAGGTGCTGAGAACTGAACCAGGTACTCTGCAAGAAAAGCAAGTGCTATTAACTGCTGAGCCATTTCTTCAGGTCCATGAAGAAGTTAATATTTATGGAATACATGTGCTATAAGCTTCAGAAAAGAGAATGACAGGTGATTATGTTTCTTAATCCTAGTGTCATCACCTCCCCATGAACTATACATTTTTCTCTCCTTGTTTCAGCATCCTGGGATAACAGGAGGCTCTGTTCCTGCCTGGGAGGAGGAGTGATCTAAAGCTGCCTTATGGGATAAAACATCACGGAAAAAAAAAGCTTTAAATCTTATATTGAGAACTCTGAGCTTCAGCAGAAAAGTTGTGATGATAATTTTTGTTGGCATTGTTTCTATTTTAGGAAATAATTTTTCCCTCTTTCATTCTTATGTATAGATTTATGTGATAGTAAGGAGAGAACATTTTATAGCTTCAAACTTCATTCCATATGGTTCATAAGATGTTTTAGTTGGAAGTAATCTGAAAGCTAATCTAGTATCTTTTAAAATAAATTCTTGAGGAAAGGATATCTAAAATCACACAACAATAATAGATATACTTACCCATAAACCCAAAGTGTAGGTCTCTGGACACAAGGGGATCTGCGTAACAAGAACAGCTGGCTTCTTTTAATGTCTAGGATAGTAATTACATTATTTTCTAAACTACTCATCATCATCCTCACTGTGATACATAGTATTCTCCTTAGAAAACTCTTGGAATGCAATGTGTTCTACCTGCAACCCGAATAAAGTGTACAGATGCATAGAATAACCAGATGGAGACATGGAAGGCACTGGGTTTCCAAGGAGCAGAGGAAAGGAGCTGAGGTGTAAGTTCACAATATTTTAATCAGGGAAAGGAGGCAACTATGAATAAACACAATGCTGTCTTGCCTTAGAGTTTCTCAAAGGTGATATAATAAGGGAAGAAGGAAAAGAAATGAGACAAAGTCTACATAGGCAGGCTTGTTTCTTTTGCCTTATCCATAGAAAATACTATAGGCTCTGTTCCCATTCTCAAGATATTTGGACAACGGTATAAATTTTCTGAGCAAGTAAGTGCAACTTTAAATATGAAAAGAGTATTACGGGAGAGCTGCAGGGCATTGTAGTCATAAGAAAATATCTGTGTGGTATTACTTTGAGGGCTGTATCTCTTATTCATGCTTCGGTACCAAGAGGCAAATTCAACAAAACTAGTGGGGCTTTAAATTTGGAGATATGGTCTTTTCACCAAATCATGAATCTTTAATCCCCTCAACTTGGGAAGGACAGGCAGACAGACAGACATAGGTAGAGGAATTTCTAAACTTATGATGTTTTTCAATTTGCCTTATTTCTCTGCATCAAGTTCTAGAAACACTTTGTTTACCTGTATTATATGCATAGTATACCATTAGAAAATTGTATACATGTTACGAGATTTCTGTTAAGATATAATGCAAAATAGGCCAGTTTAATGGGTGATAAACACCATTGCACTGAAATATTCAACTACTGTCTAAGCCCACAAGTATTCACTCACAGTTCTCAAAAGGAAAATGTAATATTCTTTTTCAGCTCAAGAATAAAAAAGAGAAAAAGAAAGGCAAGAGGATTGTCATAAGCTCAATCAGTCTCGTCCATATAGTAAGTTCACGGCCTACTAGAGCTACAAAATAAGATAATGATAATTTGCCTTCATATATACCCACTTGAGACAAGAGCCATGATTTTTCCATTTTAATAGTGAACATGTTTTTCCAAATGTGAGAAGGTATTCAATATTGTAGGATGAAAGGCAAGGCAAAAATAGATTTCAATGTTATTAAAACAAGTTGTGAAATAATATAGATGGAACTAATATCCTGAGCCTCTGGAGAACCATTCGTTCTTCATTCAACATTTGTTTATGAAGTTACTAGCAAGTGCCTAGCACTGTTAAAAGCACAGTTAAGAGTAGAGAACAAAACAAAATCTCTGGGTCCATGGTATGTGCATCATGCTGTTTGTATATCATGACAGAATAGATACCACTCTGGAGGTGCGTTATCATTGAATCTACATCACACTGGAAGAACTTTTCAAAACGTCAGTTGATTATGGTGCTATGGAGAAAAATAATATGAAGTAAAGACAATGGAGTGCAATCAGTAGGGATGTGCCTTTCATGAAGAATTCTCAGAGGCTTTTCCAGTAGGAATACAATGGAACTTGGAACTAAAGTTCTCAAAGATACACCATGTACAGAGAGCACTCCAGAGAGAATAGGAAGAAACACACTGAAATGGAAAACAGGCCACTTTGTTTTGAAGAATATTAAGAAGGCCAGAGTAGCCTGCAGAAGAGGAAAAACAGTAGGGTCTTACAGAAAGTCGTTGTTTCTTATTCAGCGAGACATAATGAGATGTTAGCAGATCTATACAATAGTAATGTTAGGGGTCTGGAGAGATGGCTCAGAGGTTAAGAGCATTGCCTGCTCTTGCAGAGGACCAGGGTTTGGTTCCCAGGAAACATATGGAAGCTAACAACTGTCCATACCCCCGAGCCCCTCTTCTGATCCACGGGCATTGCAGGACACAGGTGCGCTTACACACATGCAGGCAATATACTCATATACATTATATATATATATATATATATATATATATATATATATATATATACACAACAGTACTGTAACAAGGCATAATTTTAAGACGTCTGTACTATATGGAGAATAGTGTGGAGTGCAGAGGCCAAAGCAAGGAGATCAACAAATAGGTACTACAGTAGTTTATGGTGCATTTGTCCAGATCTGGATACTAGATGGTGAATATCAATTTGTTTGATATTTAACTAAAGGCAGAATCCAAGGGGTAGGGGAAAGGAAATGTAGAGTTAATACAGGTAGATAGATATAAGTGAGCCAAAACCTCAGATGAAGTAATGGCAAAGATTAGTTCTTAAAGATGTTGGGGCTCTTTTATTATGAGGTGATTTTGGGACAGTGTACATATGCGAAGATGGTAATATATTTTGGTAATATTCTGTAAGTTTCTCCTCACTATCAGACAGTGAGAAACTTTATGCTTTCTCCATAGTATGTCTTCCATTGATTTGTTTCTTTCCTCCTGAATTAGACTTTAAGAAGCAAGGTTGCTTTTTGCTTGAGGTTTAGAAATAAGTTGCAATGTTATGGTCATCATTGGAAATGACTACAAAAATGATGTAAAGGCAAAAATAGCATCAAAGACTTCAAGAAAATGCCATCCAGTCACACAAAATTAGAGAAGAAAAAATAGCGTAAATTAATACCATAGGAAATTAAGTTTCTAGTTGGATCCTTTGGTGAACTCAAAGTTCTTTAATCTGCTTTTCAAAAATCTATGACATTCTACTAATGTAATATTTTAGACATGTTAGAAAAATCTTTTAAAGGAACTGTTAAAAACTTAAATAAATTTTAAGTCAACATTATCCTCCATAAAGTATTTTAGGTCTTCCAAGACAGAAATTGAAGGAAATTAGGAAACATTAATAAACTAAAAATGCTGAGAGCTTTAAAACCCCTTGGGAATTCATTTGCTTCACAGCGATGTTCTTTTTCAACATTAAATTTTATTCGTCCATGCTAATGAAAATAATTTGCCAGAGCAGAAAGGAAGGAAGATGTCAGTTCCAAGTGACATGTCTATCAATATAAAGGGAAGGGGTAGTGTGCGTACCCTTGGTGGATTGTAGGTGGAATACTGAAGAGCAGAACTGGGTGGGAAGTTGAATGCAAGAATGCATACTTCACAAATCAAGGTAATTAAAATGTTAACCAGGGCCAACATAGGTGGCTTATGGGAAAATGCATTTTAAATAAAATTGTAGATAGATTTTTATGGCCAAAGTAATCTTAGAATTCCAGTTGTAGTTGGCAAGTTGGAAAAAGGAACAAATGCATGCCAATAGAAACAGAGCAAACAAAGTTCACAACTGCAAAATGAAAAGGCAAAGCTGTAAATGACTGACATATAACACTGCCTCAACAATGGAGTAGGGATTATGTTGATATACTCTGTTTCAGAGAACAGATAATGGAGAAGTTGGCTGCTAGGCCCATGTCTGTATGGATGAACATGAATTCCAATCAGTTAATTATAAAATGGAAAATTTATTTCTAAGATTAATTAGGTCAATAACGAATAAAACCACATTTGAGAAGACATCAAATCATCAAAGAAATGATTGAAAAAACTTTAATGAACACTGTTAAGGAAACTTCATTACTACACACAAGTTACTTTTTATGTTTTATTGTTATTGGTGTTGTAGCATAGTAAGCGTAAATCTTCTATAGAGCCTTTTCTCTAGCATCTTAGATTTTTAATACCATCCTCTAAGACATACAATTCCTTTACATTTCACCTTAACTTGTTATCTTGTGTTTGTTTTGTCTAGAAAATACTGGTTAGAAGATGGTTGAAGACACAGGGCACAGGAAAGGGGTATATATATAAATAAATCACAGGTAATAAGACATGTAAATACTCAAGTGGAAGTAAGCATTTTTTAAAATCAAACAAGGCTATATACAATGAAAGAGCACTACCCAGGGAAGACTGCCCTACAATATGAACATTTATATAATTCAGTAATAATGAACTTTTCATTTCAACAATGCAAGACCAAAGAAAAGCAAGCATATTTTAGACAATCCTCCTAGCAAGGCTTGCTTAATTAAGATAGAAGATAAACAAAATACAATAGCAGGGGCCTGCTTTGAAGTTTAGATAAACAAGGCAGTTTTCTAAAAGTTTCAACCCAAATCATGAAAAAAACATGAAAATGCCCCGAGAAACCTCATGTACAAATAAGAAAATTCCAAACTTCCAAAGTAAATTATTTTACCTGATAAAAAGTGAAATAACTTGAGTCTAAACATATCCAAGATATAAAAATTTGAACCTAAAAATGTTTATTTCATCTGAAGGGGAAAAGTAAGCAACAACATGTAAAAATCTAAACCAGACTTTAAGTTATCTACAAACTATGAACACTGGAATATGTTCGTTTATTGAGTTTCAAACATCTGAATTATTACGGAAGCCCTAAAGACACGAATAACAATCTTTCTGACTTGGGCTTGTCCAAGTTTTTGAATCCTATAAATGAAGGGCTACATAAGATTACTTTCAAATGTCTATTCCAATATTAAAATGGCAGTGTGTCTAATTTTGGGTGCTGCTTGGATCCCATATACTGATGAGTTACTACTACTTACCACAAAGATGATAAAAATAATTTAAATATACCACAAAATTAGTAATGAATCATTGAAATGGGATTCTTACCATTTTTTAATTCAACTAATATTTGCTTTAAAAAAGAAAAAAGAAAACACAAAAAACTAACAATCCTGTCAAGAAACTTCTTCATGATCTGAGTCCTAAGCCATATTGTCTTCCTACAAGTCAGGGGCCTCCTTTTCACTTAATTCAGAGAGGTAGAAACTACCTGACCACATCTACCATTCAGTTTCCTGTCTGTATTATAATCAATAACTGGTTCAACATGAGGTTATCAACACGAAAATAGAGTAAAGTACTGAACAGGGCCAGCTATAAGTTTTAAAACATACCACAAATGATATTATTTTCCTGAAATAAAAAGTGTCTCATGGATCTGTCCGGCTCTGTTCATTATATTGTTACATGCTCTCTGAATCTGAATCAAACCAGCTAGTTATTTTTACATATTTAAATATACTTTCCACAGAATATAATTCTGATAGCTATGCAAAGAGAATTGCTTTGTATTCTTGAAATCTTATATGAAGAGAATATAACCTCTCATTATAGATTACCCATGCATATATTAATATGCTTGCCTTTTTCTACTTCCCTGGTGTGTCAAATCTGACTATTTCCTTTCCATTTAAGTTCCTAGAAAATTACAAAATTTTTTAAAGCAAAACTACTGCACTATTCTCAGTGTAAAGAAACAAATTTTACTGACAGATTCCTTAGCACAACCAATTCATAAATAAATAACTCAAGGCTTCCTTCTGCACAAAAAATATGAATTCTATGAAAACAATATCCCAAACCATAACAGGCAATTTTGAAAAAGTTATAAACAGTGCATAGTTATTGTAGCCATAAAAAGTTGCTTTTAGTTGACCTATTTTTATAATACAAACTGAAGGGTAATGGTCACATTTTAAACATCTATGTATAAAATACATTTAATATATTCATATTTAAATTGAATGTAAAATTAAGCTATCCTTTAAACAATCTATTTCTTTCCGGGCCTAAAAATGAACTTCAAGGTGATCTTTTTAAATTGTGTATCTCCTTTCTCTTCACTAGGGTAAGGTATCATCAAGTTTCCCCTATCCTCTCTAAAAGCTGGTGACTGAATTACAATTAAACATTCCTTTCAATCAGTTTTGGATAACAATGAAACCCTAATTTTTTAAAAAGAAGCATTGAACTGAACAACCCCTAAATATGAGCCCATCTAAGTGATAGAGTGGAAGGAGAGATACAAGGAAGGAAGGAAATTTAAAAAAAATGAACTCTAACGAGACATAAAATGCTTCAGCCCTAATGATCACAATGCATGTACTTTATATGTACTCTATTAATGGAGATACAAATAAATCAAAATTGTAAATTGTGTTTAACAGCATTAAACAAACACTGCATTTAAAAATTCCAGTACACTGAGAATATCCTTAGTCATAACTCAAAGTGACAGAAGAGAATAAACAGGCCTCTTGACAACATAAAACATTTCCCGAGGTATGCCACAATGCAGACTGGAGGATGGAACATCAGAAAACTCATCTCCACTTCAGTTTCAAACTCTAACACAGGCTCCTGGTTGCTCACACTCTTCCTGTCTCCACTGCTGCCTAACCAAACTGTTGGAGTTAGGAGACCGTGCAAATAATGTGCCTTCCAGGCAAACTTTCGTTTTCTAAAAGTAAATCTCTTCAAATACTTCAGTTGGAAAACGTCCATTGCTGCTACTTGACACCAGGGCGTCACACTCTCCCTTGGGCTTACCTGCTCCTAAGTAACTATTCTTCCAAGCACACTGTGGGCACATTGGGAAGTAGTTCTTTAAGTACTTCTGAATCTGTGATGACCTGCAAGATGCACACCTTACACACTGCCTCGGGTCTTTCACTGCCTTCTTTTCTCCGTCCTTCCCTTCTGAGAACTCACCCAGTTCACTTCATGCACCTCACATCGCAAATGCCTCCATGCCCACCTGGAAGCATGCAGCACTGGGGAGGAATAATCCCCAAGATCCAGAAACTGAGCGAATTTCAACATGTGGTGAGAGGAAACGTGGGGGGATGTGGGGCATATGAACGTTACAGATAGCAGCTGTCCACTAAGTGGTTTAAATCTGTTGGTTAAAAAGCTGAATAAACAAATACACAGATGGATCTAGTTCCTTGGGGACTCCTGATTGTGAGGCTTCTCCTAAATCCTGACGATTTCGGCCTCTGGATTCATCCCTGTGCAAAATACGCATTGGTTGGTTCCACTTTCAAATGACCCAAACCTGCACGCATCTTCCTCTTCAAGTATCTCCTGACACAAATGGGATCCTATTCGACAGGCCCTGAAAAACTTACCTAAGAGATCTTAGAGTCTGGGGATAGTTGGGCAACTTTTCCTCCAAGTACTATAGCTGATGGATCGGGTACCCACAGCAAATGTGGCCTCACACACAGGTCACGGTTTCTGGACTTATCTGGCCTTGACAGTGGGAAGAGGCGCTCCACAGACGCGCGCGGCCACTCAGTGGGTCCTGCTGGGGGCCGCCGCTACACGTGCGTCGCCGCGAGCGCGAAAGGGCACTGCAGCCGGTGCTCAGTCCACAGGCTCTGCACTTACCCCAGCCATCCTTTTTACCCACAGGTAAAAAGCAGTGCAGAAGCCCTCCTTTTCTCACCAAGGTGTCTGAGCCCCTCCCACACTGCTTGCCTGAAGAGTAAGGAGGCGCGACTGCACCCACACACAAAGCAAGGAGCCCTTTACAAAGTGAGTAAAAGTAAAAGCAGGACAGGTCCCTGGGGAAGCGACTTGTGATGGCGCGTGGACAGGGGAGAGAGCGCTATCAGTAGTGGCTAGCGAGATGCGTGGTTATCCCGGGTCACTAGGGGCCATAAATTTCTTAACTGGAGAAGCACGAGTTTCCCCCATGCCTCTCTTATTAGTTCAGAAGTACTTCTGAAATGAATGTCTAACTTAGACCTCAGGAGCGTGCACTTGCCTGGCGGAGTAAATAAAGGTCAGCAGTCGGATCAATACCGTGTGAGCGTCTAAGCGCCAGATGTTTTTACTGCTATTTCTCCTCCCCTGGGGTTGGGGGAAGGAAGAGAGAAAGACAACAAATAATTTTTTTTTAAAGAGTAAACAAACACATCTGGTGTTTCGACATATCTTTTCCTGCAGCCAGGGTCGCTCAGAACCAGACAAAATTCTGCGTATTCAAAAGTTAAAAATAAATCACCCGGGAGCCACCCGCGAATCCGGTTTCTCTGAATCCCCCTTCCCTCATCACAAAGCAAAACGCAAAGGACCAACAAGTGGCAAAGCTGAATCCCCACACCAGAACCCGGACCCTGAGCCCAAATTTGACACATGTCACACTATGCCTGCGTCGCGGAGCTGCTGGCGCTGGGGCGAAACTTTGGGGTCTAAGCGGGAGAAACCCGAAGGAAAGTGGTGGCCCGGACCCGAGTGGAGGTGGTCGCAACAGGGTGGGGTGCAGAGGTGCTGCGCGCCAGATTGAGGGTGAAGAAACTTACCGCGACCGGGGACACAGTGGGCAGCGTCCCGGGAGGTGGCACCCGCCGCAAGCGGGCAGAAGCCCGCAAACAAGACACCTACGCACGAGTCCCAGAAGTCGCGGCCGCGAGTGGCAGTGGGGGCACAGTAGGGGCGCTCCGGGGGCGGGGGCACCCCAGGAAGCCGCAGCCCTAGGACGCGGCAGCCTTACACACGTCCGGGCCGGGTGCGGGTGGCGCGGGGCTCAAGTCGGGGAAGCGGCGGCTGCGAAGCTGCACGCGCCGGCGTGTCTCGCGCTTTCTCGGAGGCTCGCGCTGTCTCGCGCTGCAGCTCCCCCCACCCGGATCTGTGTGTGTATGTGTGTGTATGTGTGTGTGTGTGTGTGTGTGTGTGTCTGTGTGTGAGTGTGCGCTGACGGGCGCGCGCACCCGGCCGCGCGCGCGTGTTGTTGGCAATGCAAACTGTACACACACTGCGCGCTGAGCCGCCTCTCCGCCGAGGGGCGGGAGGCGGGAAGGGACATCTCTGGACTCTCAAGTCTGGCTGAGCCACTTGTTTTGTCTTACTTTGCGTTGTTGGGCTCGTTGTTGATCAACAACAACAAAAAAAACCTGGTCTAGAACTGTCCCTTTAAGATGCCTCTATAGTCCCCTCCACCAATCTTCTCCTGCCACCCCCCCCCACACTTCTTCCGGGGATGGGGGGAGATCGCAGGGCAGAACCTTGTGGGGCGGAGCCTTGGAGCCTCCTGGCTGACGTCAGGTCCACCTGCTATGTAAACAACTCGCTGCAGAACTTGTTTGTCTGCGCCTCTCCTCCCCCACCCCCACCCTTCTCTCCACCTCCTGCTCCGCCTCCTCCCGCGGGCCCAGACAGCGAGTGGAGGAAGGGGGTGGGGAGGGAGGCGAGAACAAAACCGTATGCTGTACTGGCACAGCCGAGTTGTGTCTGCTGCTTCCTGGCAGTCCCCAAAGTACGTCCTCTCAGCAGAAGGAGCTGCTGGCAAATGAAAACAGGGGATTCCACGTGCAGTGCAGAAAGCCTCGAAGGGATCCAAAGCCCTTGGTGGCAGGTACTTAAAGCACTGGGTGTCACTGAGGGAGCCCCGCGCGTGCGTTACAGCTTTGAGTGTTCTTTCTTGCCCTGGTGTGCGCCTCTGCGGCCTGAGTGCAGAGGCCATGCGGCTGTCTGCGCTGCCGTGGCTCCTGTCACTCTTGGGCCCTGGACTTCAGGGGGCTTCTTCGTTGTGGCCCCCCGCAACCCAGGTCACCCGGGCGGGGCTTGGAAACAAGGGGACTACTGAGCTGTGATTTTTTTTTTTTTTTTAAAGAGTCTGAGACTCTAGTGACTGATTCAATCAGAGACTAGGGGAAGCAAAATAACAGGAATGAAAGAAGAAATTGCCAGAGCCAGCTCACAGCACTCTTCAAAGCGAGGGCGCTGCTAGTGTGGGGGATGCGCCGGCCTTGTCTCTGTCACCCAGTCCCTCCTTTGAGCCAAGTCTGGCGGCCCAGCGAGGGACTGGGAGGGAGGAGGGTATGACAGAGAAAAGACCGAAAGAGGTCAAGGCGGGCCCTAATGGGACGCGTGACCTGATTCTGGGTGGGTGTTCCTGATGAGCCCCTTCTCCACCCTAGCTCCTGGCGGGCGGTCCCTTCCTGCTGTAACCTGCCAGCCCCTCCCCGCCGTCGGCCGCGCGGCCCTCTGTCACTGTTGAGGTCAGTGCGCCGCTGCCCAAGCTGCTGCTTTTCTCTCCAGTCAAGAGCATGGCATTGCGAGAAGCACAGAAACTTTTCACCAAATAGCTGTGGCCAAGAGGCCACCGGAAAGAGAGTGAAGGGCCCTGGCTGCTTCCCTGCCCTCCTCCCTGGAGAAAGAGCTGAAAACTTTGCACATTGGGATTGCAGTAGAGGGGCTGGTGGGGTGGGGAGGCAGCCGATCAGCGCTCACTTCAGCCTTTTGAGTTTTCCCTTCCCTCAAAGAGCAAGCAGCACGCCCTTTCTCTAAAGGCCAGAGTTCTTGCTCTCTCCCTGCCTGAAAAGTTGTCCTCTGACCTCCATGTTCACACCACCACCACCACCACCACCACCACCACCACCACCACAGCTGGCACCAACTCGAACTTCAGAACCTGAAATTCTCCGCGGTTGGAAGCGGCCCTGGCACTCACATCTGTAAACACACAGCCAGGTTTGCTAGTGAAACGAACTAAGTCAATAAGCCACCCGGCTGGTCCTGGCAAGACGGCCCCTGCCTGGAGCATGAAGAAGGAGGTAGAGTTTGGCTTTGAGTTGTAGTGCCTTCTGGGAGCTTTTAAACCCCTGGCAGTTCTAGTGTGCTCTGCTCGCGGATGCTCTGCTCGCAGCTGGCGCTCTCTCTCTCTCTCTCTCTCTCTCTCTCTCTCTCTCTCTCTCTCTCTCTCTCGTCAAATGGTCTTTTGCGGAATGGCAGGCTCAAGAGTGGACACATAATCCGAAAATCATTTTAAAGGTGGACGCTAAGAGAGAAGGCAGCCTTCATTAACATTAAAAAATGACCTCAAGGCCCTACTTTGCCCTTCTGAAAGGTGGGGGTTTTGCTTTCTGCATCTATGCTGCACTAGCAAATCTAACTAAAACGGACTCTGAATTAACCTGAAACTGTTTAGAAAAAGAGAAGAGCAGGTGATGTGGAAATCCTGGAAAAGACAAGGATGTACCTTTCCTCGGGCCTGGTGAATAAAGGTAATTGAATGGTCAGAAGGTCTACAGTGCCACATTTCTTTTCCTTCCTCTCTGGCATACACCCACCCCAGTCACTTCCCTTTCTCCCCAGGTATCCCAGGGAAGTGAGCAGAAAAGGTGCACTACAAAGAGTCTGGGCCCTCACAAGACAAGTTCACGTTCCAGAAGGGGAGAATGGCAGTTACTTTCTCAAGGATGGGAGAGGGACCAGGTAGTTAGCCTTTCACTTTTCCTTACACAAAGACCAGTTTGGGTGAAAGCTGAAGTCTCAGACTTTTCTTTCTTACAGTCCAGTCTAGCAGCTAGACTGTCAAAGGGAGGCACAACCGGAGGAGCCCGGCAAGAACCTGCCAAGCACCCTTCCCTGGAGCCTCGCTAAGCAACGTGAGCTCTTGCTTCTCTGCACCCCCATTATCTCTAGCTCGCCTGCAGCCATGCCCCCAGCCACCAGGCCTTCCAGAAGGGAAAGCTCCCGCCGAGTGGAGAAGGCAGATCTTGCCAGGAGCCGCTGCCCTCGGGGGACCCTCGGCCGCAGCCAATGGGCTAGGCGCGGGTTCGAGAGGTGAAAGTTCAGGCCCCGGGCTCACCCGAGCTCCGATGCTCCAGTCGCCTCCCTCCGGGCCCCTCGCTCTTGGCCCCTCGGCAGTCCCAGTCCAGCTACCAGGGGCTGCCACGGTGGCACGTAGTTTGTTGATGGGTGGTCATAAAATATATTTATTTGCAATTCCTTGAACTCGCCCACCACCCCCGCCTGGGCATGGCCGGGAACACTGCAGGCTTTGTTCGCCTCGGCTGCTGCTGGAGCCCGCCAGGGTTTAGCGCGCTGTACTTGCAGACTCCAAAAAAAAAGTTGCAATATCATAATAGGAAAACCGGGTTTCCGCAGCCTAGGAAAACGCTGAAAGGGTAAACACTGAACGAATAGTTTTCTTTTGCAGCAGCCACCGGTCAGCTGTATGGACCGCCTCAGACTTTCAACGAAACGCTGCGTGCTTCAGGGAGAGGGCGAGCCCAATGGTGACCCTGAAGTCGCGGTGCAGCTCCTAGCTGCAGTCCAGGTTTCTCTTGCAGCACGTGGGTCTGCGAAAGTCATTCCAAGAGGTTCCAGGGAAAAGTTGAACCGGCTTACTGGGTGAATGAGCAGTTTCAACCTCGAATCTCTCACGAAAATTTATTTGATTTCAAGTTTATTTTATGACGAAACCGCAAATCAACAAAATCCGAAAGCCTGCTCTATTAGGGTCCTGGGGAAAGATAAATTCGTTTGAAATGGTATCTGTCAGAGTATCTTACACAAAATAAACTACTCCAAATAAGACTAACTGAAGCAGCATGAAGGAAAACAGCTTTGAGGATAACACATTAGAAGTGGTGGTTAAACGTTAATGCTTTTCTGAGTGAGTCGCTTAGACCTTTAGTTATTTGTTATAAAAATATAGTCATTCACACATTTAGGCTGTTTTCTCCAAAACTCTGAATCAAGCACAAACTGCATTTTTCTTTCTCAGGGGCTCTTTTATTGGAAGTAATTGTGACACATCAAATTTAAATGACTTCTTAAATTGCTGGAGAAGGGAGAGGGCAACAATTTAAAATTATTTTACTTTTAGAAATACCATCCTCAAAGTTCTATTGCTCATTCCAAACCCGGCAACAACAACGATTAAATACAATGTAAAACATGTTTCCTTTCACACGGGGACAACAAAAAAGGCAGATTATCAGGGCCCTCTTTTGCAAGTTTGTTAAAGTTGTGTGAAGTTGAGCAAATAAATAATTCTATTCATCTACGGTCTATATTTCCATTCTCCTCCCTGACACAGTGAGGGAAAAGAGAATATTTTAGCTCCACGAAGTCAAACCAAGGATAATGTTACAATGTCAAATTGAATAGAGTCGTGAAATTGGTGGAGTTACACCACCATCTGTCGTTAAACTCTGGGACTACAAAATTTGGGACCTATAATAAATCTTAATGAACTTTCTCAACTTAAAAAAAGTAAAATCACAAACTAAAGTCTCCACCTATATTTTTGTAACATGAAGTCTGAAATTATCTGACAAATATTTTCTCATAACCCATACTGCTGGTCAGGTTCCCTTTTCAGAAAGCAAATAGCCCCTACCTGTTACATTCCAGATACAACTTTTTCAAATCAGTTGTGGGTCTGAAAAGTTCTATTAGCCCATCATGAACACTTTGCTTCCTGTAGACTGCTGAGAAGAACCTTAGAGACCAACTTCAGGGACCACCAAAGTCCTGGAGTGAGTTGAATGACAATCTTCTCTTTAAAATAGCAGTTTAATCCTTTGTTAGTATATTTCATTGCAACACACTAAGAAAGATAAGAGGTTGGCTGTGTAAAAAATAAAAAATGACTACAAGGCATTCAGTACCCAGTATTAGTTCAGAGTTAGACTTTTTAGAAAGACAGATCAGTCTCTCTGGGACAGATTTTTACAGGCTAAGAAGATTCTGTTACAAGGTATACTTCCTCAAAATTAACAGGAAACAAAGGCAACTAGTAGAAAAAGCCTTCCAATTCTCAATCAGAAGCTCTCCTAAAATGTTGAAAATGCTTTTTCACATAATACTCAAAAATATTTCTGCTACATATTCTCAAAACTATAAACAAAACATCTTACTTACTATGTGCAATGTTGCACCCTTAAGGGATTGTAAAATTTCTATCTTCTTGATAATAAAATTGAATTTAAAGAAAATGTTATTGTTTGCTTATGTTGATAAGACATCAACTAAAACAATATTAAGCTGAATCATACAATAGTGTCTATAGTTGCTGAATTCTGACCCAAACAGATGACAATTTAACCTTATTTATGTTAGTTAGCCCATATTTTTCTGAGATTGTCTGTCTCTCAAGAAATGTGTTAAATGTCCAATTCTTAATATATACTTCTTGTCATATTGATTCAAATATGTAGAACAGCCTGGTATAAAAGTCTTTTGCCTGCTGATATTTCTAACATTAAATTAGTCTTAGAGTTATCATGACTCAGAATTACCATGAAGTTTTAGATAAGAATATTCTAGTTTAGACTCTTAATTTTAAAAATCATAAAAGTCTAGACATAAAAGCAAAGATCCAAGTCAGTTACTAAAATGGTTATTAAACCATATCATATTTCTTTTTAAAATTTTTATTTATTTTTATTATATATGTATGAGTGTATTGCCTGCATGTATGTAAGTGTACCCATGTGATGCAATCCTCTTGGAGGTAAGATGAGGGCATTGGATTTCCTGGAACTGGAGTTACAGGTAGATGGTTCTTAGCTGTGAAGTGAGTGCAGGGATCAAAAGCGGGGTCCTCTGTAAGAGCAGCCAGTGCTCTCAACAGTTGAGCCATCTCTCCACCCCTACATTTCATATTTCTAATCAGAATGCCAGAGAAGGCATTCAGCCACACAGCCCACGTCTTTACATTTTTCTTAACATCCATCAATACTGATATGGCTCAGTGGTGGTTAAACCTTTGGATTTAATCACAGTACTGAAGATGGATGATTGTTATGTCATGTTCACTCTAGTGGATGAGACAAAAATTTCTGATGATTTGCTTCTTTAAAAGTCAATTAGTGTAAAAGAGTTTATCAATAGTGTAAGGAAGTTTATCACAGTTGACTGTTTCTGATAGAAAAGCTGATGGTTAAGAGATACTAAAATAAACTCTAGTTCATGTTTTAAAGATTAATTAGGAGACCCCCATCCTCATTAGCTTGCCTTTGCTACCTTTTAAGGAATAAAGACTATCATGAGGGCATGAGATAAAACAAAACATTGCTTGTTTTAAAGCTATGAGCAAAAAAAGAACTATCTTAAGATTGTATACCAGTGTAGATTTGTATTGTGATTGAATAACTTTATTGGTGAAATAATTTAAGTAGTTTGTCCAAGTAATATACTGAAATGGTTGATAGTTGAACATTAAATGAAACTTCCCTCCTTTGTGCTCTTCTCCTTCCTTTACTGTTCCTCTCCACCTGACATCCCCCCACACACACTTTCAGCACCTTTCTTTTCTCCTCAGCCATGATCCTTGCCATGGCTTTCACAATGACAATGTCTAAAACTCCCCACAGATATTTCTCACCTAATCTCTAACCCTGTTTACTCAACAGATTGTTGAAATAGCACTATTTGAATTAGTAGAAATGTATCAACTTGCCCTCTTTCCTTTTTGGCCAACTGCTTCTTTTCTCACCTAAGTAATAGTTAATGATTCCTTAATCCACCATCCTGGTCCTGAAGCCAAACATAACTAAACATGCATGCTATCTCCTCTACCTTTTCCTATCCAAGCAGCACTGGGCTTTCTTCATCTTCCACAGTCACACAGTTGTCTTCTGTCTGTCCCCATAGTTGCTGCTGTCTTACTTAAACCCTCATAATTTCTTTTCTTTTCTTTTCCTTTTTTTTTTCATCTTTTAGAGACAGGGCCTCTCTGAAGCCTCAGCTGGCCTGGAACTCACTATGTAGACCAGGCTGACCTTGAACTCACAGAGAGCCTCCTGCCTCTGCCTCTAGGATGATGGGATTAAAAGTGTAAGCCACCACACCTGACCAAAATGTTGCACTGAGTCCTTTCAGTGTCTTGTGTGTACCTGCATTTAGGGCTGCCCACTTGGGATTAGACAACCTCTCAGTGTGCTTGTCCCTGGAGAAAACTGGTCTCCCTCCCTCAGCATTCATTGAGTTTCTGTATTTCTTCATCTGGAGGTGAGACTCTGTGACATTTTTCCCATCCACCTTAATATGTCAACTGGTTTTGTCATTATAAAGATCTCATTAGACTACCATACTGTGGAGAGTTCATTGTTGTAGCTTCCCTCTCATTTCTAGAATGCGTTAACTAGCAGTAGGTATCTTATTCTTCTGGCTCTTACCTTCTTTCTGCCTCATCTTCTTCGATGTTCCCTGAACCCATGGCAGTGTTTGCATTGTAGATGTATCATTTAGGACTGGGAACCTCACAGACACTTAGTCTCTGCATTTGACCAGTTGTGGAATTTTATAACAGTCTCCATCAGTTGCAAAAAGAAGCTTCTCTGATGTGATAGAAACATTGACCAAAATAACTTATAGAAGGAAGAATTTATTTGAGCTTAATGGTTTCAAGGGGCAAGAGTCCATTGTGGCAGGGAAGCGTGGTGGCAGAGGTCACTGGAGGTGGAGTGGAAGCTAGGCGCTCACATCTTCAAGCAGGCACAGAAAACAAGAGAGCAACTTGCAAGACTTAAGAACTCTCTAAGCATGTCTGTGACATGCTTCCTCCAGGACAGCCACACCTTCTAAGACCTCCCAAAACAGTGCCACCAAGTGGGGACAAAAATGTCCAAATATTTGGAGCCTATGAGGGACATTTTCATTTAAACCACCACAAATGGTGAGAGGAACACTTTTCTGTAAATATAAGAATACTTATGACTTAGCTGTTAAAGGCTCAGGTTCACAGCCTAAACATCTTCCATATTTTTACTGTCTGCTTGTTCCAGTTCATCCTCATAAGTTTCTAAAATGCTGGTCACTCAACATTAGGAAAAGGTCATCTACAACCTAATTTTTTATCAAGGTGCATTAAATACATCTGGGAATTAGATGTTTAATTTTTTTCAAATGAATGCATGAAATCACACTTCAAGCAAATGTATTTTAGATGTTAAATACATTCTGTCAGAGCACTGTCAGATACATTTTTAGCTGTATATCATTTTCAGCAAGTCTGTCTGCTTTCCTACCCAAACATCTGGCTCAAATAGTTACAACTAAAGATTTTCATTATTTTTCATATTAAAGAACCTAGCAGATAGATATAAAGGTATATTAAATATGTATTCCAATTCCCAACTGCATCATTTAATGACTCAACAAATATTTATACACTAAGCACTGTAGAAAGCATTCTGAGAATTAATCTGAGAATTAAAGATGTATAAGATTAAGTACCTGCCCAGAACTTACATTCTAGTGAGAGAAATAAAATATGTAAGTGTATTATTTCAATAAAACATGAATTTCAATAAACTGTCACATAGAGGTAACTCTGGTATACCATAAATGCATATATAATATTTCTTAAAGCTACAATAAGGGAGTAATACAGCCTGCTTGTTTGTGCTAATTACTTGAAAATAAATCTAAGAATACACCATTTAGTCATGAAAGTGAACCAAATAGTTGCCTCCAAAAACTTGAACAAAATTGAAAATTTGTGGTAAAAATATGGTCATGCTTTGACATTGGTGTGTTTAACTTCTGTGAAGTCAGTTTTTAAATCATGTTACTCTTAAATCATGTCACTGAATATATTTATCAGTTGTTTCTAATTTTCCATGATTTTACCACAAGAAATTAGTATTAAAACAGAAAGGAACTGGAAAAAAATGAAACCAAAGAACTAAGCAAAGTTAAATAGATAAATGCTATGAATATAAGGAGTCACTCCCGTGTTTTGCCTCTTAGCATCTCCAATTCTCAAGCAGGGAAAGCCAAGGTGTCCTGGAGAAAATTACATTGTCCAGCCTCTTTCTTCTACCATCTACCTTTTTTTGTCCCATTAGGATACCTACTGGTTTTCTTCTACTCTTCTTTGCCTTCATTTCTTCCTTCCTATCTTTTTCCCTCCCTTCTTCCTCCCTCCCTCCCCCTCTCCCTTTCCATCTCCCTCTGACCTTCCCTCCTCTCCCTTCCCTTCCCTTCCCTTCCCTTCCCCTCCCCTCCCCTCCCTTGCACTACACTAACAACCTATACCATACCCTAACCCTAAAGCTAACACTAACCCTCACCCTAATGCTACCCCTAACTCTCACCCCAACCTAATCCAAACCCAAATGCTAACCCTAACACTTAGGCAAACCTTAACCCTAATCCTAACCCTAAAACTAACCCTAACCCTATCCTTAACTCTCACCCTAACACTAACCCTAACCCTAACCCTAACGCAAAGGCAAACCCTAACCCTAACCCTAACCCTAACCCTAACCATATCCCTCCCTCTAACACTAACACTAACCCTAACCCTCCCCCTAAAGCTAACCCTAACTACCCCCTCCCCTCCCCTCCCTTCCCTTCCCTTCCCTTCCTTTCCTTTTCCTTTTCCTTTCCATCTTGCTTTCTACTTTATTAAGGGTCTGCAATGTTAGTCATTTAGCCTAGCCTGGCCTCCAAGTCTTCCTTCCCCAGCCTCTTAAGTGCTAGGGTCTCTCCCTTTTCACTACTCTCTCAGTAAATATAGCCCTAGAAAATATCTCATTGGTTCCATATTATCATGCTTTTAAACACCTTCCTACCTCCTTCCTCTTCTCATTCTTATAGACTTTTATCTCTACTATTTTTTCTTTCTTGTCTTCCCATGCACGCATAGACACACACACACACACACACACACACACACACACACAGAAGGGTGGGGGCATGCACATACACTTATGGCTGTTAAGCTTAAGAGCAAAACTAGTGAAATAAAGAATAAGACAAGTAGCATAACCTTCAGGAAGGACCAGAGACACGAGCATTCTTCTCAATCCTTGCCATGAGTTAATTGATATAACTCAATTGGAAAGTGATTTAGAAACTTTGTGTCAAACTTTCAGAAACAATCCAGAGAGAAGAGCTTCATGAAAAGCATTTTGTTACAGAATTATTTGTGATAGAATATTTATTGCTGAGAAATGAAACAGAAGGCAAACAACATATTAACATGTATCTAATAAGATATCAATTATAGGATATTTGGTTACATTAAAATGCTTTTGCTCTATGATGTGGTGGAACAACACCACATAAATGAGCCGAAAGATGACCCAAAAGAAACACACTGCTATGCTACCCATCAAATCCATCCAGTATGATTCCTGCTTCCAAGAATTTAAGACCTGGGCTGTCCTTTAGTTTGCATACTTGTGAAATTATCTACTGTATTGTTGCATATTTAGCCTCTGTGAGTCATAGTAATGGCCCATGTGATAGTATGCCACTTTGGGTTGAGTTTATAAAGAATATTGGCTTTTGTCTGGGCTCTGGTTCTTCTATCATTTGCTTTGGTAAGTGGTCCCGTGTATTCACCCTTATGGAGAAGCTTAAGTGACAAGACTGAGGCCTCCCTTCACCCCTGTGAGCGAAGGTGGTTACAGATCATTCTATCCCAGCTGGCTCTTCTTGAGATGACTGGAACCTTATACAATAATCTGATTAAAATTTCATAAGAGAAGCTGAGGAAGAATCATCAAACTGTTTCCAATACTTAAACCTCAAAAATTATCAATTAATACATGGCTATTGATTTAAAATTAATATTTAGGGATTTTCTCACAAAGCAGTATGGCTAATTCAGTCATCATGGGAAAGACTAAAAAAAGTAGGATGTCAGGTAATTTTTTTCTAGTTTTCATATTTTGATGACTCATACTTATGAAGACATTATTTCATTTAGTATTTTTAAAATGTTCTTTTTAAAATATTTTTAAAATTCTTTTAGAAGCATTTCATTACAGCTTTAATATACTCAATAACATTTAAACTGATCTTTTAAAATTAATGACATATGACTTTTAGAATCATTCCTGATAAACACAATAAAACTGGATTTGTCCCAAGTGTGTTTGTAAGTTAAATATAAAATTACATTTCAACTTTTATTTTCAATTTTCTTTATTAAAATGAATAAAATTATACATATTGCACAGGATTTTTACATATGATAAATACACTGGTGGACTAGAGGGGCATCTGAACACCATTGATATTGTTTCTGAGAAAGTACATTTCTTGTTTTAGACGGCCCACTAGAATATATTACATTTTAACCTGGAAATTTCCTATACATGCTTATCAAAAACTATGTTTAAAAAACAACTTTTAGCCTTAATTACTTTGAACAAGATAATTGCTAAAATGTTTTCAGTCTTATTTCAGGTAAATGGAAATTTTAAAATCTGTGAGAAAGTAAGACAAGACTCTCGCTTCCCATTTAATCATGAAAACAACCTGTCTCTTGAGCTTTTCCTAACTAGGTTATAACACAGTTACAATACTTAAGTAGAGAAAGGCAATGAAGGTTCTAAACGAGTTTAGAAAAGTTACAAAATCAATAAGTGTGTTTTTACTAAATTAAACATAGTAGAAAATAAGTTGCCTAATCTATTAATAATTATGCCTCCTGTCTTTAGTTGTGAAAAAAAATTTACAATTTTTTATCTTGTTAATTTCTTGAAAAATTGTCATCATACACATCCACAAGCCATTTCTGGATTCTGATAATACCAACAAGATAATCCATTTTGATAATATCTAGATTGCCTTTTGGATTTAAACAAGCTGATATGAAAAAA
>NW_008334566.1:979995-996795 GCF_000622305.1 Nannospalax galili | reverse complement strand
AAAAAATTGCACATGAAACATACCAAAATTAATATGTACTCCACATTAAATATTAGTTATTTTTATAATATTTTCAATGTGACTAATGAATACCTTGTGCTTTGTACAGCTTACTTCAGAAATCTGTGAGAAAATATTATCAGAGTGTTCATGATCATAAGTAAATATGATCCCTGTCGTCAGAATATATAATGTGTTTGACACATCAATTTCTGCCAGAGTGAGAGTTCATTTCCTTTTCCAAAGATTCTTACATTTTCTGACTTATTTTTTGAAGTTAAAAAATCTTTTCATTACTTCTATGATCCTTTGTCCGTCATGTTGTTGATTCATCTTCTATAACAATTCTCTTTTCCACCTCCTCACTAAATTCTGTGAATTGGGATCAAAGACAAAGATGTCTGAACTGGTGAAAGAAACGTATGATATTTTAACCAATTGAAGAAAACTCATTGATACCGTCCATGGTTTTTTCAAATAAGTAGGCCATTAAGGATCATAAATCATAAAGTGTCTTTGCAAGAAAAAATTGAATATCTGTTAAACAAAAATCCATGCTCATTTTTCCACAACCTTCTGTGCAATCAAGCTCAGGTAATTTATTTTTAGATAAAAGTTATGAAAATTCTGTTTAGATTTAATAATATTGGGGGAAAAGATACTTAAAAACAAACCATTGAGGCCAATTTGATCTCTGAAATATGGTTAGTGAGAGGAGCTCTACCTCACAGATTTTAGCAGGGAAATGTGGTGTGCAAATGTAAGGCTTTCAAAGCAAAGGAAGTTCATACAGCTGTTAGACTGTGAGAATTAGATAAACTGCAGTCATAAAATAGTGACCCTTTTACTTCCTGAATTCAGTTCACTTAAGTTCATTTCAGCAAATATTATTGAGTCCACGTTATTTGTCTGTCAATATTCAATACCTTAGTATCATAATCTTCTGGTTAGATGGTGGCTTAGAGGTCACCTAATCCATGAATCTTCCCAAAGAAAGATTGAGGTATGGATTTTTATTTTGAAGTGATATTTCCTGGAGTCTTTTCATTAAGAGTAATCAGGAGCCAGATTTCTGACATGGTTGGCTCCCCCAAGCTCTTTCCAAATTCACTTACTTTTTAACGTGAATACCCTCAGTGTTTTTTCGACTGCATGTTGAACAGTTTGCCTCTAAAAGTTTGTGACCTAAACTTATCTCACCCATCTTTCATCCTGTACTCCCCTAGTAGGTCAACTGGGATTCTCTGTTGCCCATCTGCAGATTTTTCCTAGAGGTTTGTACTTGAACTAACTCTTAATTCCTGTAGAAGAGGGCCTGGGGCAAACTTCTGCTTGCTGACCTTTTTAAAATTTCATTGTTTCCTCCACCCTGGCTTTGAGTACCTATATCATAGGACTCTTACCATGCCCAGCAGCAATCCTGAACTTTACACTGGTTGTCTATTATCAGTCTTTAGTTAACCCCAATAGTTTATCAAGAATTTGGTGCTTCACATGGATTCCTCCATTGTCAAGTGCCAACAGTTGGAAGAGATAATACCTGTCTAAGCAGGACAGCTGTTCCTGGACCTTCCTACAGCACATCCTCGGGAAGTGCTTCCTTAGGGCATCCTGGGCTGCAGAGACTTTCATTCTTAAGGTTCCTTTGAAATGGATTTTTAATTTCCCTTATGGTGCCTATTCTTTAAGAAATACCTCCTCTGGAGATACTCACTTGTGAGAGTGGATGATCTTGAAGTGAAGATATAAATAAGGTTTTAAAAACATTTTATTGCACTTTTATTTATTTGGAGAGGGTGGAGAGGACAGGAACTATGTGTCACTGCTGTACCGTGGTGCTTAGAGAACCTGGGAATCAATCTCTGGACATTAGGCTTGGCAGCAGCTGCCTTTACCCACTGTGCTGTCTTGCCAGCTCAGTATGTTTCTTTTCTATAAATACTTTTAGCCACAGAATATGAGAAGAATTCTCAGAGATTTGTATGAAACATGATTTGTATAGAGATTCATACAGCAGGCTAAAGTATTTTAGGCATATGACAGCCACAAACAGAATAGATGCCACTATTACTTGACCAACTGCAGGGTTAAAGATGTAAAACTCAATCATGTAAGAAGAGAGATGATTAAAATATTAGTTGTGATATGTTGTTTTCTTACTTTTTTCAACAACAATGGAAGAAAAGAAATTAACGATGACAAAGAAATAATTCACCACAGTGAAAGAGATTTGGGATTATCACATAATGATATAAAAATATTTACTGAGTGAGGGAGGTGTTAGTATAAATATCATTAATGAGTTAATGACTAACTAAACAAATAGTAGTCCACCTGTACTATGAAGTGCTATTCAAAAAAAAAGAAAAAAAGAAAAAAGAAGGGGGCTAGAGAAATGAGTTAATAGTTAATGAGTATTTGGTGCTCTTGCAGAGGACTTGCTTTTACTTCCCAGAACCTACTTTGAGACGCCAGTGCCATGGAATCAGATGCCGTTTGCTGGCCTTTGTGGGCATACATTTGGTGTGTATACATGTGTGCAGGAGAGACATTCATACACAGAAACATAAATAAAACAAGTGGACTTTGCTATATACAACAACTTGAATGCACCAAGGACATTATGTTGGGTGATAAATGTCCATCTCAGAAGGTTACATTATGTACAATTTAGGTTACATTCTCAAAAGAATCATGATATGAACATCAGGAAAAATATAGCCTTTTTAGATTATTGGGCATCTAGCATTTTTCAGTTATTAGTCATCATTGATGAAGTATGTATGCCTGACCTCCTTAAAAGTTTTTACACATGGGCTGGAGAGATGGCTCAGCAGTCAAGAACACTGACTGTTCTTGCAGAAGACCCGGGTTTGAATACCAGCCCCTACATGGCAGCTAACAACTATCCATAATTCCAGTCCCAGGGGATCCGACAGCCTCTTCTGACCTCCACAGGCATTGCACAACATGGGTGCATTTACCTCCATGCAGGCAATACACACATAACACATAGAAATTTTTTTTTTTAAGTTTTTACAAATGTGGTCAAATATCACAAAACTGTACTACAGCATGCTAGTAATTGTTTCTTGGTTTAAATATTGTGCAATAGTCAAAAACAAAGCTTTGAGCAAAACTGGGTATACAGAATACATGTTCTCTCAATGTATTTGAATTTTCTTGTTACTATGTAATTATTTAAAAGTAGGAAGTTAACTTTTTTAAGTGTATAAAGCAATGAAGAAAACCAAGGATTAGAAAAGGATACAGGGAACATAATAAAACCAAAGAAGATAACAACTTGCGAATGTCTGACTTGGTATTGTACATTCTGTAGATTTCACTACACACAAAATCTTGTGAGGTGTGTGTGCGCACGTGTGCATGTGCGTGTGCGTGTGTGTGTGTGTGTGTGTGTGTGCGTGTATGTGTGTTCCACCCTGGTAGTTAAAAAATGTTTATGTATTCATGAGCTTGGTTGGAGAGCAAAGACTAGAGCTCAGTCCAGTAAGAAAGATTGAGCAAAGAAAGAACCAAATTAAATATGATATTTGACTTTTGTGTACAATATGAAGAAATTTCATACCTTAAAGGGGTAAATAGTCCTGATTTTTTCTGAGACATGTAAATAGGTGTTACTGTTTAAATTTCTGATAATAAAAATAACCCCTGATTACTGTGAAAACTATAATTAAAGAAAATGTAAAGGAAAAAGTACAGATTAACCATAATCTTGTTGGCAAGACATTATCATTCATTGGACTGGAGAGATGGCTTAGTGCTTCAGAGCACATTCTACTCTTCCAGAAGACCTGAGTTCAGATCTCATCACCTACAGCCAGAGGCTCATAACTGCCTGTAACTCCAGCTCTCGGGGCTCCAACAATTTTTTCTAGTGTCTGCATACATATATACACACAAAAATACACGTCTTGAGGTAGGTAGGACTCCATAACATTCCCCCACCCACCTTAGCATGTCAACTGGTTTTGTCATTATGCAGATCTCATTACACTGCCATACTGTGGACACACATAATATCTTAGCAGGTATCTTTCCCAAAGTTTCATTTATACAATACAAACACATGCACACACACTGACACCAGAATATATGCATTTTAACTTATATGTGCATGACGCACACACACACACACACACACACACATAATGAGATTAGAGTTCCATCAAACATTTTAAGAGCACAAACTATGACATTGTATGATTGAATCATTGTTTAATCAATCAAAGATTATATAACTTAGTTCTTGACAGAGTGTGTTAAAATTCCTTCCATAATTATAAATGCCTCTACTTAATGTAATAACTCTGTTACCATTGCCTCGTATCATTTAGAAGTATGCAATTAAATGAAAACTTTCATGATTTCTTTTATCTTCTTCATGTGCTATTCCTTTATTACTATAAAATTCCTCGCTTCATCCTTACTAATGTTTTAAACTTATTTTTCAGGTTGGCTTCCGCAATTCCTACAGACACATAACTTACCAAATGTCCTATAGTTGTAAAGCAGTGTACTGCAGAATATCAGTATTTTACCCTTGAGTTTGCATGGTGGGATGAGAGCCGTGGTTCGCTACTCCTGCAAAGCATCAGGAGGGAATATAGTACCACATAACCCTAACGTAGAAAAAGGTCCACATTCAACAAGTAGAATGTGAATTCTACTGAATGTACATTTGATTCTACACTGTCATAAAGTTGAAGATAATATAATATTTAGATGGGTATGTGTTGTTAAACATCATTGAGTTTTATTAATTTTGAAAGACTGTGACATTTTCTAGAATCATTTGCAAAGAAAAAAATGTTGATGCTGGTCTCTTGCTCTTTTCTGTTATTCTCTTCTCTTTTGTAGTCTTGAAAGTTCTATGTTCTTGGAGTAGGGATGGAGCTCAATTGGTACAGTACTTGTGTAGCACAGACGATGCCTAGGGTTTGAGCTCAGCATCACACAAAACCCGAGGTAGTGGTACTGCCTGTAATTCTAGCACTCAGAAGGAGGTAGAGGGAAATAGAGGCAGGAAGATTATAAAGTCAAGGTCATCATTGACCACATAGTGAGTTTAAGCCAGTCTAAACTGCATAAGAGTCTGTCTAAAAAAGAAAAACAAAAATAGAAAATGATACAGGAAAAGGAAAAAGAAAAAGGAAATTTAGATTTACTCATTTATTCTAGATAGGCAAATTTGTGTCTTTCCTTATTAATTTCTGAAATGTTGAAATGTTCCCAGTTAATTATCTCTTCAAATATCACTTTCTTACCATGTCTTTTGGTGATTCCCCCCACCCCATATTCCTGGTAGTTGCATGATGAAGATCCTCAATCCACCCTGCGTGTTTCTTGATTACTCATTTATGTTTTTCTTACCTTTTGCCCATGGACTATGTATTAGCTTCATTTCTCAGAAGTAGTGTAAAGCATTCGTTTTTCTTGTCAGTATTATATGTCTGTAGTCTATAGTCTATCTGAAATATCGAATCATTGTATTTTAAAAATGTATTTACTTATTTATTTATTTTTATGTGTATGAGAGCCTTGCCTGAATATCTGTAGGTGTGCCCATGTCATGCAATGCCAGAAGAGGGCATTGGATTCCCTGGAATTGGAGTTATGGATGGTTGTTAGCTGCCATGTGGCTGCTGGGACCAAACCATGTCCTCTGCAAGATTAGTCATTACTCTTAACCACCAAGCAATCTCTTCAGTTCCTATCCTTATATTTTAATGGTTGCACATTTCATGTCCAAATTTTTGATAGTTTTATATCTTCCTTGCTTTTGAAAATTTGTTCCTGATTCTATTTTATTCTTTGTTCCATTTTAATGTGTATTTTTAAAAAATATGTATCTATGATCAGTCCAACACAAATGCATTTTATTGTCTTTATTAGATTATTTTGCATGACATTTATTTCCTTTGAAGAGTATTTAATTCTAATTTTTAATTTTTGTTCTTGTTTTTGTTGAGTTTGAATAGTGTGTAGATTTAAGGGAATTATGACTAAGTCCTTATCCTAGTTTATTTTCTGTTGCTCTGGTAAAATAACCTGACAAAAGCAACTGAAAGGAGAGAGGGTTTATTTTTAGCCATACAGTTCAGAGTATAATCCATCCTGGCAGTAAAGTCAAGTGGGAGCAGCTTGAAGCAGCTGGTCACATAGTCTTCATATCAGGATCAGAAAGCAATGGATATATGCTGCTGCTCATTTCCCTTTCTCCATTTATACAGCTCAGAGCCCCTTGCAGAGGGAATAGTCCTGCCCACAGCCAAGATAGACCTTCCCACATTAATTAATGCAAATAAAGATAATCCTTCACAGGCATGTCTAGAGGCCTATCTCCCAGGGAACTGTGGATTTTGTCAAGTTGACAATTCGCACTAACCACCACCTTACCAATTCTGGCTTCGGTCTTTTATTAGTACTAACTCTGTGTCCTATCAAAGGAACCATATTGTAAACAGCATAAACATATTATGGTCACCTAATTTGAATATGTGTGAACTATATAGCCAGACAGGTGGAGAAATCAGAGGCATATGGACATTAATCACACATATAATTAATATTTTAAGATTTACCTATTTGTAAATTTTGCAGCTAGTTGTTTAAGAATGTGAGAACCAAGGAAATAACAGGTGTACTGATTGTTTTTTGTCAACTTGACACAAATTAGAGGCCTTTGAGAAGAAAGAACTAAAATTGAGAAATTTTCTCCATCAGACTGGCCTGTGAGCATGTATGTGGGGGTATTTTCTTGATTGTTGATTGATGTAGAAGGGCTCGACCCACTGTGGTCAGTGGCAACCGTGGGCAGGTGGGCTGGGCTATATTGTAAAAGTAGCTGAGGAAGCCAAGGGAAAAAGCCAGTATGCATGTACCTCCAAGGTCTCTTTAAGTTCCTGCATTGAGTTCTTCCTTGACCTCTCTTAATGATAGACTGTCACTTGGAAGTATAACATGAAATAAGCCCTTTTATCCTCAAGTTCATTTTGGCCAGTGTTTTATCACAGTAACAGAGATGCAAACTAATACAGTAGGATAATCCTAGAACAAGTAACAGGAGCTAGAATACTATCTAGGACCTGCATAAGGGCTTATATGTAATTCAGTTTCAATGAATCACTGGAGAGATGTGTTATCTTTCCAGTCCCCCAAACTAGAAAACTAAATGTATGGTAGGAGACTGCAGACTTTGATCTTTAATCTTGGATTAAACCTATTCATAGTGATAGTCTAGTCATTGAACTCTTTCTTTAGGTGATGAGTTAATAAATATTTGGGATCTGTGGATCACATGGTCTCTGTCACAAATATTCAACTTAGTATAAAAACATTAGTTATAGAAAATAATGAGAGTGCTATTTTTAATTCAAGTTTATGAACACAAGTTTGAATTTCATATTCTAAAGGTCACAAGGTATGAGATTCTTTTGATGCTTTTCACTTACATCTAAAACTTTAAAAATGTAAAATACTTGCAGCTGTGCATAAAGAAGAGATGAATTATACATGGTGATTCCTGGTCTGGGTGACCACTGAAGAGAAGGATTCATCCTGCCTAGAAGGTTATTAATGTACCATAACCAGCACCCCTTTGGATACTAGAAAAGTAAAAGTTAGGGCCCTCTACCTCCACTACAGAGAACTGTGTATCTGTATATATGTAGTATGCATTAACAGAAATTTTGAGCCACACAGATTATATAACTGTATATTTGAGAATGCTTTGTATGTTCAATAATTCTTTAATAAGTCCAAATATTTTTAAAAGGTTTCCACACTGTTGTGTTAAAGCCAGTGAGGCACATATAGCATGGCTCACTGTAGGTCTGAGATACCTGTAGTTTTGACAGAATTTAATAATAGAGTTCTTCAAGTGACTTCAAATTGCAGTTTGCAGAATGATTTGGGGGAAAATGGTTACTTTGTTGCTGTTTCCCTCTCAATATCTTTTATCTCACTCTGTTGAACAACTTGATATCCACTGCACCTGGCATTCCAACCCTCATTGTTTCCTAGCTAAGCTTGCTCCAAGCATCATCTTACTAATATTCTCAGTGTCGCTCAATGCATTGGCTGTGATTCTCCCTCATGTTTGTCTTACTCACCCAATTTGCCAAACTCTTGGTATTCACTACTTCCACAGTTCAATAAGTTTTAGCACTATATGACTTAATTTTTTTCTGTGAATGGATTTATCTTATTACTCACCCCAGAGATTTTGATTTTCTGTCTTCTATTTTACATCTCACTGCTGTAAGTTTGAACCAATAAAACAATCTTGACTCAAGATCTCATGTATCTTTTACTGATTGAACTTCCTTGACATACTTATATATGCCCAATTATCTGATCATTTACAAATTAATTGAAACACAAATTGATTTAAGTAGAAATAGTGTGTAAAATAATGTGTGTGAATTAAATTTTGGTGACATCATAACAAATAGTGTTTATTTCTACATTCTAACCATTTTAGCCATTATTAATATTCATTAGATTATGTAAAATGGTTTTTATTTCCTTTTATTTTTGCTCGACATTTTAAATAAGACACAACTAATGTAAAATAAATTGGATAGTATTAAGTACACAATTCATTGGGCCCTGAGAAATATTACCCACAGATTCCTAGCCTTTATGAAAAGGCTTACTTTTTTATTGCCCCAGGATGATCTCTTTGTTTTCTAGTAAACAGTCCTATAGAAGAAACCATTAATTTGACTTATTCTGCAACACATTGATTTTTCCCTTTCTAGAACTTTATATGTAAAGCAAGAGACTCAGACAGTGGCTCATTTGGTCAAGTGCTTGCTACACAATCATGAGGACCTGAGTTTGTGTCCCCAGCAATTAAATAAAAAGCCAGGCACAGCTGGCATATATGAACCACAGAGCTGGGGAAGAGGTTGGAGACACATAGATACCTGGAACTCAGTGGCCATCTAGCCTAGCCAATCTGTGAACTCAAGATTCAGCAAGAGACCCTGTCTCAAAAAACAAGATGAAGAGAGATCAAGGAAGAGACCCTCAGCTGCAAATGACCTCCACATGCATGTGTATACATGTACATACACACAGAAAATAAATAAATAATAAATAATAAATAGAACCCAAAACAGAAATAATGACTTGTATAGTCTTCCATGTCTGTCTTTCACTGACATGATAACTGTCAGACTTATTTATTTTGTACATAGCAGTAATTCCCCTTTTACTCCTAACTAGTATTTCTTTGTAGAGATGCAATACAGTTTCTTTAATCCATTTTCTTATGGATCCTGTACATTGCTTTGGGTTTGGGAATGTTAAATTGGATTGAGGTTTTTCACCTCTCAACCAATTGTTCACATCCTTTAAAAATGAAATAAAAAGCATCAACATCAACATGCATAATTGAAAAAAAGCAAGAAAATTCTTATGTCATTTAGGAACTTTTTGTGGTAAAGCAATAAAGTATTTAAGCATCAGTAATTTAAGATGAAGATACATAGTTTCAGGGCTGGCCAAGTACACTACCCATATTATGTATGAAGCAAATAGATTTCATTATTTTGTTCCATTGTCCTTGATGTGTTTATTATTCATATATTTGTGGCGTTATTCTTGCAAAACAGTTTTTAAAATGCTGAATAAAACAAAAGGCAGGGGGTGGAGGGAGAAAAGACTCTTCCAACATGTAGTCTTTTGGTTCTTTCATAAGAAAGAAACCTTCAGCAAAGCTCTCCAGCAGACATCCCTCTTGTTTCATTGCCCTAAACTATGTATTGAGAGCAGCTGGAAAGGGAGCAAGATCCCGAGTTTGGTTTCTATTGAAAAATCATATTTCATCACTTGGAGTTGAGTCCACTGTCAAACCAGACAAATTGGGATCCTGTTAGATGAGAGACTAGAGGAAATGGTGTGCAAATATGGAACCAATAGTGTTTTCTGTAAGAGTTTCCTATGGTTTCATTTTACTGACTGTATTTCTTTCTCATTTGAGGTTTCTTCTTAATGTCCACTATCACTAGTGTTTTAAAAGAAATGCAGTTTTCCCCTGCCACTTTTACAGGTAGGTATAGAATTTATTTGTAGGTATATTTTCAAAGCTTTTACAAATGAACACAAACAAGGCCACATTTTAGACAACATAAAAATCCTCAAATATTTTCTTCAGATCATGCTATCTTGTTTGTACTAAAGAAATGCTCTAGCAAATCAAAGATTCCCTCTCCACTCACGAGGTCAGTGGAAGAACTATTGTAGTACTCTATTATTTTGTACAGTTCTTAGTCCAGCCATCTTTGGTGGAACTTGAAATGCTATACTAATATATACCAGCTGTGAGAGAATAACCTTGAATTTAAGATATGGTAGACTAAAAAGAAAAGCTTTTATCACAACTTCCTATGTACATTTTCATCAACTCATATGGTGCACATCTGGCTGGGCCTTTGATAGCTATGTGTTAAAAAAAACTAATATAGCCAAACTTAATTTTAAAATCTTGTGGTTTTCTTTTGAGAATCATTCAAAAAATAAATACTAAGCATAATCAAACTCTATATATTGATAAAGGTACATTCTTAGAACCTAAATTTGCTACACTAAAACTCAATTTCATAAGAAGCAAAAAGGAAACATTTATTCATTAAACTAGTTCAAGCAATAATATTAAAACATTGCACATGGTCTTTGATTTAATCTTCCCCAAATATCTGTAAAGTGCATTTTATTTTCCATTTTTGAAAGGGATACTTTGGACTCAGAGAAAAAAGAAATTTTCCTAAGTCATAAATACAGATACACAAAAATATAAATGAATCTTACTCAAATAAACCTTATTTATATATAAGTTCTCTAGATGTATCATCATTCAAATGAAAATACCAATAAGTAATGGAAAAATCAACCAACCCAACAGAGAAGACAAATCAATATGGACATACATAATATCAAGAATTCTTTTTTTATATTGAGAAAATGAAAAACAGAATGTAGAAAGCATAAGAAAAAAAAACGTAATGCTCATTGCTTCCATAAGTAAGAGAGGTTCATGAGTTCTAATGTCTAAGTAACGGCCACTTCTCCCGCACTAGCAGCATGAACCAGATGGATTTATAAAGGATTAATTTAAAATATTTGCTGATTAAAATGGGCTGGAAAATCAATGAGTATTAGAAAAGACATGTGAAAAATTCACTAGCCTAAAATGAAGAATAAACAGAAAAGAAAACGGTAATGAATTAGGAAAGCACTTGAAGAAAGAATCATCAAGGGATTTAGGCTCAGTGATTTGGGCTCATGAGACATGGTGAAGTCAAAAGGGTTTCAGTAAAATAATATGTAAGTGTAAAAGGGTTAGAGGCAGTGAGGACATATGTTTAAAAATATATAAGTGATTCAGATTATCAGTTTAATAAAAGAAGAGTGGGACTCTTTCCATACCATCAGGAATCAGTGGCCAGAGCATTCCAGGTGAGAAGTGTGATGATGAAGTTAAGAAAAGACAGATGAGAAAAGACTTACCATGGCCAGAATAGTAGAAGAGCAAAAGTAAATACAACTTGGCACAGGCTTTGAGGCCAAGTGAATGCCCAGGAGAGGCAGTATATGTATGTTTATGTGTGTGTGTGTATTGTGGCAGGGGGATGATAGTTTCAGAATGCATGTAAAACACAGGACACTTTCTGGAACTTTTATTGTTTGACAAATCATTGAAATATTATTTCTAATTATTGAAATTTGGGTTTTTATTTCTTATCCTACACCCATTAGAACAAAAATAGAAAAAAAATGCTTGTTTTACTTATTCCCCGTACAGAAGGAATGATGATGCAATTAACACTAAGGAAATTAAATATTGCATACTCAAAACAATTATCACTTTGCTTATAGTAATGAAAGAAGTATTCAGATTTGAGGAAAATGTTTGTTTACTTATTTAGCCTATACTATTTTGATTTAAAATAGATATGATCTTCTTAAAACAACTTTGAAAAACTGGAGAATACCATCCTCTGTTTAGCATGAGAGGCTACTGTATTTGTCACCTATTTCTGATCTAGATATGTTTGTTTACTCCCCCAGACTTTGACTCTGGGGAATGACTGTTCCGCAGTTCCTAAAACTTGTCACGCCCTTGGTGTCTCTGCCTAGATGCACTTCCCTGATAATTTCTGCAAACTCTATCCATTCCTCTTAGTCCCACACTAAATGCTTTCCTTCTGGGAACACTACTCTGTTTCCTTTAAGGCCAATTTAATAGTTCATCCCAAGCCCTCATTGTACTTTTGTTTTTCTTACTGTTGAAAAAATATCTCCCTGTATTCTCAGTGTGGTTTTTTCCCTATTAGACTCTAAGCTCATTGAAAGTAGAGACACATTCAGTTGTTATTCTAAATATCTAACAGAGTATGTCATATTCAGACAGAATTCAATGGATTCTGATTGAATGAAGATGTTTAATAATTTAATGATAGTCTTCTAATAGAATATTTGCAAACAGGACAAAATCTTCTAAAGTTTCAATGCAGACAAAAGCCACAATTCTCTGAAGACATGCTAGAAGGAAGAAATTAACAAGAAAATTGTTAAGTGAGCCCACCGTGCTCCAATGGTGAATTTCAAACCTGTGGTGGGTCATACAGATAAGGAGAAAGGATGATGGGGATGTGAGGGAGATAACAGGTACATGTATTAAACTGTCAACAATTTAATCATTTAAAAAGTGAAAAAACAAGTAAGGATTAATCATGCAATGTTTTTCCTTTAGACTCTACAGGAATGCTTAAAGGCAATAAAAACTGGGGCCTTTCTTTCTAATCAAATTCTCTTGTGGCGGCCAAACAAATGAAGTTGAACAATGCAAATTTCTCAAGTGAGTAGAGTGAGGCACTTAACGCCTTCCAGTGAGACTTTCACAGAGAAAACTAAGTGAAAAATTGTATTGCCAAAGTTATAGAACATTCATTCTTATCTTAACTTTCCATTGGAACTTCATGGCTTATAAATTGCTTTGTTAGTTAAAACTCACAATAATTTTGTTAATGTTGACATGGTAGATAATTACCCAATTAACTAAGGATAAATTTTACGCTAGAATCACCCTCACTACAAATACATTTTGCAGCTTTTCAGTAAAACCAAGTCTTAGGACTCTACATATAGTGTATCCTCTGGTATAGAACTTCCATTCGAACACACACACACATAAACACTGCATACAAATAAATGTCTTCATAATTCTGAGTATTTCCCAGTCAATTCTCTTCAATAACAGTTGAATACCCACTGTGCTCACAGATCTTCTTTTTACCATATTGATATAGTGTATGTTCCAACAAAATTTTCTAAGAGAGATAGCCTTGTCCATTCTAGGGTAACAGATTTTTTATTTTATTTTTTTAGAGCTAAGATGCATCTCTTTCAAAACTGGCTGTAAATTTTTAAGTTTACAGTTGAATTAATACAGTTATACAATATTGTAGTCAGTATAAACCCTCTAAGACATAACATTGAATGAGGTTTTAACCTTTAAAAAGATCTCCATTTAACTATTAAAATAGTTTCATACAGAAAATTCATTTTTAATGCAATTAACACATAGATGTTTGCACACACATTTCTAATCTCTATATATCTGATTATTACTAGTCACAGTCGGTTACTTCTGAGATCCTGAGCATAACCGATTGTGGCTAGTAATAATCAGATACATAGAGATTAAAAACACATGTGCAAACATATTTAGTAGCATTAAAAATATAGGAAACAACATATTTTTAAATTTAATAGCTACATGATTAGAAGAAGCATTTCATTACAGTTTTAACATATTCAGTAACACATTCCAGAGCAACATACATCTCTTTCAAAAGTGGCTGTAAATTTTTAGGTACACAGTTGAATAAATACAGTTATACAATATTAAACTCAGTATAAACCCTATAAGACATAAAACTGAATGAGTTTTTACCCTTTAAAGAAGATCTCCATTTCATTTCAAAATATGTTGTTTCCTATATTTTTAATGCTACTAACACTTAGATGTTTGCACATGAGTCTTTAATCCCTATACATCTGATTATTACTAGTCATAGCCAGTTACACTCAGATCCTTAGTAGCCGAGTATGGATATAAAGTTATGAGGCAGATTTCACTGGTAATATTTATCGCCTCTACTATTTTACATGAAGTAAATTTTTATGCTTCCTCCTCAAATATGTCTTTTTAAAAATTTGTCGATTTTTTTTGTGTATATCATACAGAACATCCCACACAATCTTATTTGTCTATATACCCACTTCCCAAATGGCACCCTCCCATAGACTCATCCTTCTCACACACTGAAGCCCATATACTTTGTCATCCCTGTTACTGTCCACTGCGTTGTCGGCACCCCCAGCTATTCCCCAGTGCTTGTCCATCTGCTGAATCTAGTCAGCCAATCTAGGGTTCCTTGTTTTAGGAAGATCAGCTGTTCCTCATCTAGCAGCAATCACTTGTCAATAGTCCTTTAGATAAGATTGGAGTCTGTTGTTCATTTTCCCAGTTCTATGCTGGGTTACTGTCTGGGAGTCTTTTGGGCCACCATGGTCAATAACTCAAAGGAAAGTATCTCCTGTTTGGCATTGTTTCTGGTTATTTAGCCTTTAGCTATACATATGGATTCTTAAAAATATATTGACCCCATTAATGTTTGGTTATACTTTCCTTTTGGGTGTTTAAGACCCTATGATTGGCCCAGATAAACCAATTTATTTTTACTTAAGGCCATTTGAGGATCTGTTCTTCAGGGGTCACATGGGCTTGGGAGGAGCCCCTTGCTCCTTCTTTTACCAGCTCCGTTTATGTGAAGATAAATCAAAGGTCCTGCTTCACCAAGGCTGACTTCACTTGGAAGCATGGAGGAAATGATTCCTCTGTGTTGACCCTCCTCTTTGTAGACTAGAAACTGGTTCAGGTCCATCTGGTGGGGTCTTCACTCTCTCCTTGATCAAGAGGACAGGTGACTTACCACAGTTACAGAATATTTTGATATTTTGAGTGATACTTATACTCCCCTGGAACTTAGTTGACCTAGGAGGCCAAGAAGCAAAAAATGTCCTTTATGTCCCTCTGACCACATTAATATAGGCCTCAAAGTACAGCTGTTAAACATCCAAGAAGGTTAGTTCCACCAGTCTAGTACTTTTAATGACCATGTGCCATGTAGATAGAGTTTGGGCAAAGACCAAACGCTCTCAAATAAACCTTGCTTAGACATGTATTACATTTTTTAATCTGTATGTACAATTTGTCAGTAGGTTGTTGGACTATAATATAGTTCCCTCAGGTTTTCTAAAACTAGCTAGGCATTATTTATCTCTCACATTGTCTAACTCTTCCACCATGGTTTCCCCATTTAAGTTGCCCCTGTTTTTCCCATTTCTCCCTTAATAATACCCTTCTCCTATGGTCCCACCTCTCTTGAGCTCATTCTTTCCCTTTATCCCCAAGGTTTCTTGTATACGCTTCCCTCCTCCTTCCCCTTAAAATAACACCGTTTTAATCCATATCTCCCTTAGTAATGCCTGTTTCCTACTGTTCTCTTTCAGAGTCTTTTCCTTTTCCTCCCTGGTTCTTTTTCATTTTCCTGGTTCTTGTAGTTATGTCTGGATACATACTCACTTATTAGAATTTGGTGCTAGGATCCACATATGAGGGAAAACATACACCGTTCTTTTTTTCTTTTCTGAGTCTGTGTTACTTCACTTAGTATAACAGTTTGTAGTTCCATCCGTTTACCTGCAAATTTCATGACTTCATCTTTCTTTACTGCTGAGTAATACTCCATCATATAAATGAACCACATTTTTGTTATCCACTCGTCAGTTGAGGGACACTTAGGTTGCTTCCATCTCTTAGCCATTGTGAAAAGAGCAGCAACAAACATGGATGTACAAGTGTCTCTGCAATAGGATGAGTTCTTTAGGTATATGCCAAGCAGTGGTATAACTGGGTCAAATGGTACATTTGTAGTTTTTAAAGAGTTCTCCATACTGTTTTCCATAGGGGTTGATTAAGTTTGCAGTTCCACCAGCAGTGGATAAGTGTTTCCCTTTCCCCAGATCATCTCCAACATTTGGTATCATTTGTTCTATTGATGTTAGCTAATATGACTGGGGTAAGAGGAAATCTTAAAGTAGTTTTAGTTTGCATTTCCCTAATAGTGATGTTGAACACCTTTTAAGATGCTTCTTAGCCATCTTTATTTCTTCTTTTGAGAATTCTCTGTTCAGTTCCTTAGCCCATCTTTTAATTGGGTTACTTCCTTTCTTGATACTTTGTGTTTTGAGTTCATTTTATATTCTGCATGTTAAACCTCTGTCAGATGTGTAGCTGGGGAAGATTTTTCTCCCATTTCTGTGGGTTTTCTCTTCACTTCCTTGGTTGCTTCTTCTGATGTACAGATTTTACTTTAATGAGGTCCCATTTTTTTTCTGGACAGTTTGATGTCCAGTTTAGTAAATCCTTTCCTACACCTATAACTTGTAGGTTATTACCAATGTTTTCTTCTAACAGTTTCAGAGTTTCAGGCTTCACATTGAGGTCTTTGATCCATTTGGAGTTGACTTTTGTGCAAGGTGAAAGATAGGGTTTTAAGTTTCATATTCTAAAGGTGGTGATTCAGTTTTGCCAGCACCATTTGCTGAATATGCTGTCTTTCCTCCAGTGAATGTTTTTGGCCCCTTTGTCAAATATCAGGTGGCTGAATGTACTCATATTTTGGACTTCAGTTTTGTTCC
>NW_008334566.1:904644-979558 GCF_000622305.1 Nannospalax galili | reverse complement strand
TTTCCCTGTGCTCTTTCTCTGACTGCTTGTCATTGGTATATAGAAAGGCTATAGACTTTTGTAGGTTAATTTTGTAACCTGCCACTTTACCGAATGTGTTAATAATTTCTAGGAGTTTTCTGGTGGAATATTTTGTTTCTTAATTATAATGTCATATTATCTGCAAAAAAGGATAATTTAATCTCTTCTAATTATTACTCCTTTCATTTCTTTCTCTTGTCTTATTGCTCTTGCAAGAGTTTCAAATACTATCTTAAAGAGGAGTGGAGATAGTGAACAGCCTTGTCTGGTTCATGATTTCAATGGGAATGCTTCCATTTTTTCTCCATTTAGAATGATGCTGGCTGTGAGTGTGTTATACACGGCTTTAATTATGCTGAGGTATGTTCCCTCCAGTCCAATTCCCTCTAGGACTTTCAACATAAATGCATGTTGAATTTTGTCAAAGGCCTTCTCTGCATTTATTGCTATGTTCATGTGGTTCTTGTCTTTGAGCCCATTTATATGATTTATAATGTTTATTGACTTACATATATTGAACCAACCCTGCATCTCTGGAATAAAGCCAACTTGAGCATCATGGATGATCTTTTTGATGTGTCTGTATGCGATTTGCAAGTATTTTGTTGAAAATTTTTGCATCTATGTTTATTAAGGATATGGGTCTATATTTTTCTTTTTTGGTTGTATCTTTACCTGGCTTTGGTATTAGAGTGATGCTGGCTTTATAGAGGAATTTGGAAGTTCTCCTTCCATATCTCTCTTTTTGAATAAATTAAGTAGTACTGGATGTAGATCCTCTTTAAATATCTGGTAGAATTCTTCTGTAAATCCACCTGGTCCTGGGCTTTTTTAGTGGGGGAGATTTTGTATTACTGTTTCAATTTCCTTATGTGTTATGGAGCTGTTTAAGCTGTTAATCTCTTCTTGGTTTAGTTTTGGTGCTTCTGATACTTTTAGGTACCCGTCCATTTTTTTAGGTTTTCAAATTTAGTAGCATATAGGTTTTTAAAGCATTTCCTTATAATGTTCTGGATCTCTGATTTTGTTGATTTAGAGGTGCTCTTTCTTTCTTTTGGTTAACTGGGCTAGCAGTCTGTCAGTCTTGTTTATCTTTTCAAAGAACCAGCTCTTGGATTTGTTGATCCTTGTATTGTGTTCTTTGTTGCTATTTCATTCATTTCTGCTCTGATTTTTGTTATTTCTTTTTCTCTGTTGGGTTTTGGTTTCATTTGTTCTTGCTTTTCAAGTGTCTTGAGTTGCAATGTTCAGTCATTTGTTTGTGTTCTTTCTGATTTTTTAATGTGGGCACTTAGAGGTATAAATTTCCCTCTAAGGACAGCTTTCAATGTGTCCCAGAGGTTTTGTTGTGTTGTATTGTCCTTTTTGTTTAGTTCCAGGAATACTTTTACTTCTCTCTAAATTACTCTTTTGACATGTTCATCATTCAGGAGTGTGATGTTTAATCTCCATGTGTTCATGTGGTTACTGGGTTTCTTCTGGTGTTGATTTTTTTTTTTTGATGTTTTTGAGAGAGGGTCCCCCTGTAGCCCCAGCTGTCCTGGAACTCACTATATAGACCAGGCTTGCCTTGAATTCACAGATATCTGCCTACCTCTGCCACCCAAGTGCTGGGATTAAAGGTGTGTGCCACCACACCCGGCTCTGGTGTTGATTTTAAGCTTTATTGCATTGTGTTCTGATAGAGTGTATGGAATTTTTTACATCTTTTTGTATTTGTTGAGGTTTGTTTTGTGCCCAGTACATGGTCAATTTTGGAGAAGGTTCCATGGGGCGCTGACTAGAAAGTATATTCTTTGGTGCTTGGGTGGAACATTCTGTAGATTTCTATTAGGTCCATTTTATATATGGTATTGTTTAATTCAGATGTCTCTCTGTTAATTCTCTGTCTTGTTGACATCTTAATTTCCTTCTCCTGTCTTATTGCTCTAGCCAGAGCTTCAAGCACTATGTTGAAAAGGAGTGGGGATAGTGGACATCCTTGTCTAGTTCCTGATTTTAATGGGAATGCTTCCAGTTTTTCTCCATGTAGAATGATTATAATATCTTCTTGGTTTATTGTTCCTTTGATCAGAATGAAGTGGCCTTCTTTGTCTCTTCTGATTAGTTTTAGTTTAAAGTCTATTTCATCAGATATTAGAATTGCAACACCTGCTTTTTTTTAGTACCATTCACTTGGTATATTTTTTCCATCCTTTCATCTTAAGGCAGTGCCTGTCCTTGAAAGTGAGGTGAGTTTCTTGCAGACAACCAAAAGATGGGTTTTGTTTCTTAAACCATTCAAGTAGCCTGTATCTTTTGACTGGGGAGTTCATTTTAAAATATAATGAATCATTACATAATGTCTAAATGATATCTTTCACTAAGGGCTTTGTAAATGTAATGAAAATATTTGTTCAAAATAGCTCATTCTATAACATAGCATGAGAATTTAATATGCATTAATAAACAGTAAGAAAGTCATAAAGAATTCTGGGGCTCAGGTCAGCTATATACTTAGAAGGTACAATCTCTAAGAATATTCTCATTTCTGATAGCAATTGTAAGGCCAGTGTATACTCAAAACCACCTTCATCATGCACTGGATTTATTCATAGACCTATTAAACTTACAGGCAAATAATACAGATCAAATTCAACTAAAAGAAATAGAACATAGGATAGAAATTTTCTCTCAAATGGAGATCCTGGATCCAAATATGAATGATTGCTTCTGGGTGGTACTCACAGGCTTTTGACACAAACCCAAGACCATTCTTGAGACTTACTTAAGGTATAAAGGATTAGTTTGGGCTCTTTGGGTAAGACACTTTCCCAACAAGCATGAAGATTTGTGTTTAGATCTTAAGAACTGATTTAAAATAGGTGATAGACATCTGTAATCCTTGTGCTTTTACAATGAGATTATAAGTAAAGACAGGAAATTCCCTAGACCTGCCACAAATAAGATGGAAACTAGGACTTACATTTTAGGTTATCCTGTGATTTACACACATGCATCCACCACTGAACACCGTCCACACACATGTACACACTCATGTTCACATAATGCACACACATACACACAGTTTTTTAAAATATTTTATGTATTATTTTTTTATGTGTATATGTGTATTGACTGCACGTAGGTAAGTGCACCTGTGTCGTGCAATGCCCGTGGAGGGCAGAAGAGGCTGTCAGATCCCCTGAAATTGGAGTTACGAACAGTTGTTAGTTGCCATATGGGTGCTGGGATTTGAACCCAGGTCTTCTGCAAGAACAGTCAGTGTTCTTAGCAGCTGAGCCATCTCTCCAGCCCCACAGATTTTTTTAAAGAAAATAATTTGTTCATACTAATGTTCAGATTCATAACAGAGCACCATTTAAGGTGGTGATCTTTTAAAAAAATACTTTATTATCTTTATTTTTTGTGTATGAGTGTATTGTCTACATGAATGTAAGTGCACCCATGCTGTGAATTGACTGCAGAGGCCGGAAGAAGGCCTCTGATTCCCCTGGAACCAGAGTTACAGACAGCTGTTAGCTGCTATGTGAATGCTGGGAATTGAAGCCAGGTCCTCTGCAAAAGCAGTCAGTAGTCAGTGTGCTCTACCGTTGAGCCACCTCTCCACTCTCAAAGGTAGTAATCTTTTTAAAGCCTCCAGGTACTGTTTACTTTTATGACTTTGGGCAATTGATTCACATTTAATATCTCCAGTCAGTGACAGCAGAAGATGTCAAATAGACTATTTACAATAGTAGAAATAGAAAGTATTTTCCAGTGAAATACACTGATGCATCATGCAAAGTATATTTAAATATTCCACTTTCTTCACAAACATCCAGTTCCACTCCAACCACTCTTCACAAGCTTATATAACCCATTAGGATATCACCAACAGTTTTGGAACTACAGCACATCAGAGCTTCATACTGAAGAATCCTATTAAGAACTCATCTCTTCCTCTTGAAATTTTATTTATATGGTCTTGGGTCACCAGTCAGTGAGTGTTCAAGTCTCAGTCACTATCAACATTTGGATAAGATTTCAGGGTCCATATTGTTGTAATAAGATTTCAGGATCATTAGTCAAGACAATTTGTGCCAGAAAATTTTTGTTGTATTATTTGCCTTAATTTCTCCAAACTAAATTTAGTATAGTCAATTTATGGAGAAGCTTTCAATTTTGGAAGGGCTGCAGATGCTACTATTTGTTTATTCTACACCAAAGACTGTTGACCATTATTATAACCCACCAGTTTTACCTTTTTCATTCTAATCCTAAATAATTCTAAAGGTTTCTACTTTGCTGGGATAAATTCCTAGACTCCCACCATTTTCTTTGCCAATTCCCCTGTGAATCAGTCTAATCATCTTCACTTTCTATAGTTTCTAAAAAAATCTTCCTTTGGAAAGTAGCACTGAGCCTAGCTGGGAATAACTGGATTCCAAGCTACCCAGAATTAGAGTTGGAGTTCACACCAAACCTTCTTTAGTTTGTTTCATTTTTCCCACTGGTGGGAACCCTGAGTCTAGTTGACTTATTTTAGACCAGCTGGAATGTAAAGCATCAAGAGCAATGCTCACATTCTCATACACTCAATTGCAGAAAATAGGGAAGGCCTCATTTATTATACTTGCTTCTTGTTAATTCTACTTCCTTATAGCAACTAGTGAAGTAACTTCCTCCAATTCCTAAATTCCGTTTTTTAAACCACATCACTGCACAGCCAAAGTGTTGAATCTGTGGTCACTGTGAAATCAAGTAATCATCATCTTTGTCTGCCATCATTCTCCTTGTCAAACCACAGAATTCAGCAGTTCAGGATTGTTCTAGAGAATCCCACTTCATGAAAACCAACTATAAGGCATTAGTACCAGTTACACTGTTAAAATTTTCTGTCCCCCAGATTGCTCTCACTTTAACATGAACTGAAAAGTTACAAGTATTCCCCAAATCACCCTAAAATTGATGTTGCCAACAGATCCCCCAAATCCCAGTGAAAATGAATGTTTTTGACTGTTGTTTATTTCAAGAAATTTATGTAGATTTAATCTAGCATAAGGAAGGGAAGGATACAGCAGAGATCAGGAGAGTTTCTCACATGTAGCAATATGGCATCTGCTGACATTGAGTGACTAGAGGCCCATATGTAACAGTTATGTGTCTATCATGTCAACATGATTGATCAGCACACATAGGTGGTCTCAATCTCCAATTAGAATGGTATTGTTTAACTTTAAGACCATAAACTATTGCATTGTTTTTTCACATTGCAAGTCTGCCTTAGTACTATTAGATATAGGTAGCCTCATTCTAATATCATATGTGGCTAGGACCCACCCTACACAAAGACATACCTGTCAGGAATGACAGATTATGTTAAAGTCAAGAGCTGAGGCCATATCTCTGCTAGAAAAAAAAAAGCCAACACTGCTACATTAGAATAAACTACATTTCAGTATTGTTCTACATTTCCATCTTCAAAATGAACTGTGTAAATTAGTCTTCCTTTAGTGTAACTAATACACAAGAGAGTTGACTTTCTAAGAGGTTTATTTTGGCTTATAATTTTGGCGGTTTCAGTCCACTATCCAAACTCTTTGTCGCTTTTGAAGCTTCTCTTTTAATTACTGGGAACAAAACAAAAGGGGGAAGAGACTGGAATCCAACTATTTACTTCCAGGCCAAGCACTCAGTAACCTAAAACTTTTCATTGACCCCACTTCTTGGAAGCTCCTTCATTGACCAGTAAAGGCACAGAATTTACAAGAGACTTTGAGGGACAATGAACATCCAAACTGTAGCAAGAACTAAGTGAAACTTTTTTTGGTAGTCTTGAAGTCTCTGTATGATAAGTTTTGCTTATGTCCTGTGTGATATTTTCTGATTCATTGCAGCCCAAGGAGATTGCCCATTTCTGTGGTCAATTCCAAGGATAATTTTTCTTTGTCATGGGAAGATAAGTTTTTAATAATGTGTTATTAGAAATCTCATCCTCTCAGAGAAGGAACCAAAAATGAAACTTCATTTTTTCACTTTTTTGAGAATTTCATACATAAATGCTGTATTTACATCATTTCCACTCCTCCTAGACCCTGTCCGATTCCTTCCACATCCCCCATGTCCTCTCAATTTCTTTTCTTCTTTTGTGTATTGTTACATATATACATGCATACATTTACAAATGTACAAATTTACCATTTTTTGAGAGGCTTGACACCTCCCTATGTCACACCATGAAAGCCTCCCTAAGGAATGGCATTACCAATCATAGACTTTCCTTGCCACACATTATATGAAATTGTGGCACCATATTTCTCAAACTTTGTCCAATTTGTCTGGAGAAAGTATTATTTACTATGGTAGAAGCAAGATTTGAATGTTTGTGTTATCTTTGTAAATCAAGAGTATTGGTGTGCTGGACGCAGTTTGAGAAGCTTCAGGAATCATCTGTTGCTGTCTAATTCTCTGTTGCAAAGTAAACATTTCAATTGCAGGCATGGTTTTATTCATCAGTGTGCTACCATAACTTAGCAGAACACTTAGTAAATAACACATATATGTTACTGATTATATAGTCATGTTTCTACCTATATTTTATGTGCAGCAATGTAATTTGTATTGGATAAACCATCTGCATATTACTATGACTATTTTTCATACATGTTGTGTTAGCATTTAAACATAAATACCAATATTGAAAATACTGTTTTTGTACTTCAGTAATTTTAACCTGCACATTGCTAATAATCTCTGTAGAAACTTTTATTTTATTTTGCTAAAGCACACTGTGTATGCATGTGGTGGATTTAGACATTATTTTCTTTTATTCTATATGAATTGATGGTATAAAATTGTTACATGGAATATTTGGCAGCTGTATACCTTGAAGGCAAAATTAATGAAAAAGAAAAAATTATAGAATCTAGGCTAATTTGAAACTGTGATGAAAATGTCTTTACAAATTAAAATTTGGAGAATAGGAGAAGTATAAAAATGAATCAATAGTCTTTCTGCAGATTTTCCCTCCTTCTGTCCTCTGCTAATTATTTGTTAAATTAACATTCACTTGGATCCTAGTTGACTTCTTTAATGTCAGATTTAAAAACTAAAGTGGAACTAAAGGCAACTACCCTAATTTTCTCCTTTACATTCACTCAAAAATTTCTAACTAGCATTACTAATTTTAAGAAATTATAAAATCAAGTCACTTTGGCCGATGATTTAGTGCAATCTCATTAGCTAAGTGAGACTTACGTTTCCTAAGCCTCATTTAACATATGAAATTAAGAGGACAAAAAGAGAGAAACATGTAGTTAAAGTTCCTGCAGGATATAGAGGTGTTATGATGAGAAACTGCAGCAACTAAATTATCTAATATTTCAAGGGAGATCAGATAAATAAAATAAATGTTGCAAACATAGACATAAGATGAAAGTCATTTCTTGAATAATAGGCTGAAAATATTCAGTGGATAATATTAGTCACACGTAAGTTTAAATCAAAAGGATGTATTTTACAAGATGAAAACTTTAAAAGCATTTTATTTAGTATTTTAATTTTTTATGTGTATGAGTGCATTGCCTGCATGTATAAAAGTGTATCCTGCCATGCAGTGCCCACAGAAGTCAGAAGAGGGCATCAGATCCCCTGGAACTGGAGTTATGGATGGTTGTTAGCCAACATGTGGGTGCAGGGAACTGAAATTGGGACCTCTACAAGAGCAGCCGGGGCTCTTAGCTACCAAGTCATCTCTCCGGCTTCAGGATGAAAATTTTAACCATCAAAAGTTAAATTTAGTGTTACATTTTATATCTAGATTATTTTTGACTTACTTCTTTATTTTATTATTTTATTTACTCCTTTTTTCTGGAATTTTTGAAACTTCCATACAATGTGTTTTAATTGTTTTTAGATCCTCTCTCATATCTTCACAACCCATTACAACACCCCCAATAATTCCATGTAATATATACATGTATATTCCTTTATAAGTACATAAATACAAAGGCCAATACAGTCAAATTTGTGTCCCCAAATGCTCTTCTGTGTGGGTCCATCAACTGCAGCCTGGTTCACCTACTAAGTCTCAGTCTAAAAGGAGCCTGACTTCCTCCCAACACTTATCTGCTGTCAGTTGTTCCTCAGGTACAGGTGAGGTTTCTTGCCCGCTTCCCCAACTCCATGATTGGATTTTGTCTGACTTGAACTAACATGGGACTTTTTCATGCAGTCATCATTGGTGTTGTCTGGAAAACTCTGTTTCCTTGTGGTCATCTACTACCTCTGGCTCTTACAATTTTCTGCCTTCTTTTCCACAACTATCCCTGAGACTTCAGAGGACGAAATTTTATATAGGTGTCCTATTCAGGGATAAGCACTCTCCAGCCTTTTATTCTTTGTATGTTGACCAATTGTGGGTTTCTGTGTGAATCAACATTTGCTACATAAGGAAGCTTCTCTATTGGCAGTTGAGAGATGCATTAATGTTGAGTATAACAGTAAGTCATTAGAAATTAGTTTAATACTGTATCTATTTAGCAGGATAATAATATTAGGTTCTCCCTTATGGCCTGTGACCTGTCTAGCCTCTCAGTTTCCCAGGTCTGACATTAATGTCAAGTATGGGCTCCATCTTATGAGGCAGACCTGAAATCCACCTAGAAAGTATTTGGTTATTCCCATAATATTTGTAACACTATTGTACTAGTGAGCATATCTTGACAGACCTGCTGTTAATAGCTTTCAAGACTCACAGCTGGGTTAGGTTGATGATTAATTTTCTTTTCAGGCAGCACCTTCCAGCACTGTGAAAGCTAGTCAATGGAGACGAGGCTTTGAAATCAGTTCTAGCTTGAATTCTCTTTGTTTGTACTACAGCTCATGCACATAGTGTCTTCAGGATTAGGGTCTTAATGTGAAGTTCTGGTGGGTAACCAAGGCCAGGGACAATGGCTAGTAGGGCTAGTAGTGTTTGAGTGTCCATGAAACCCCTGGTCAACAGTTACAAAAGAAGGAGTCAATTCCTGGCATTAGTCTTTTACTTTGCTACCCTACAGTGTCTAGTAGGAACAATGTCCCTATTACAAGGTAACACCTACCAATATCTTTTTATAATATATTGCATATATTTTAAGGAGCTTCTGTAGTGGCAGGGTTCCAGATGGCTTTTCCTATAGTCTTTTAATGTTAGGTATCCTTCTTTATACTTCCTTCTCTGCCCTGCCCTCACAATCCTGACCCCTTTAGCCCTTCTTACTCTATTATTCACCCATTCCCCTTTATATCACTGTATTCTACCTGCCCTTCCAAAAAGCCTTCTATATCACATGGCCACTCATTAGTTTCCTGACATCTTTGGATTTTCAAATTGAAAAAATGCACATCTAACATTTCAAAGCTAGCATCCATCTATGAGAGAGTATATGTGATGTTTGTCTTCCTGGGTCTGGGTTGCCTCACTCAGGATGATAGTTTACAATTCCATTATTTACCTGAAAGTTTCATAATTTGGGTTTTTCAAAAGTTGACTAGTATTCTATTATATATATGTACCACACTCTCATTATCCATTCATCAATAGATGGACATCTAGGCTGTTTCCAATACATTACTATTAAGAAAAGCACAGCAATGAACATAGATGAACAGGTATCTCTGTAGTAGGGTATAGAATCTTTTGGGTATATGCCCAAGAGTGGTGTGGCTGTATTATGTGGTAGATTGATTCTAACGTTTTGAGGAATCTCATTGATTTTCATAGTGGCATCTCAAAGTGGTTTTAATTTCACTTCCCCACATGACTAAAGATGTTGAACATTTTAAAAAGTATTTTTCAGCATTTGCATTTTGTCTGAAGATAATTTCCTGTTTAGTTCTTGCCCCATTTTTTTTCTTTTTGGTCTTTTTGAGACAGGATCTCTCTGTAGCCCTAGCTGAACTGTAACTCACAGAGATCTGCCTGCTTCTGCCTCCTGAGTACTGGGACTTTAGCATATGCCACCACCCATGGCTCTTGCCCCAATTTTTAATTATGTTGTTTGTTTGATGTTTAGTTTATAGAGTTCTTTGTATAAACTAGATATTAATCCTCTGGTAAAGGTTTTTCCCCATTCTGTATTTGCCACTTCATTCGAATGATGCTGTCCTTTGCTATACATGAAACCTATTTTCATGAGGTCCAGTTGTTGGATTTAATGCTTGTTTTAGGAGATCCCTGCTCAGAAAGTCATTTCCTGTATCTATAAGCTCCAACGTACCCCCTGCTTTCTTCTCTATCAGATTCAGGGTATTGTATCATATGTTGAGGTCCTTGATCTGTTTGAAGTTTCGTATATGGTAAGAGATAGGTATCTATCTTCATTATTTTACATACACCTATCCAGTTTGACCATCACCATTTGTTGAGCATGCTGTTTGACCATCACCATTTGTTGAGCATGCTGTCTTTTCTTTTCTCCAGTGTGTATTTGTGGATCTTTTTCAAAAAATCAAGCGACTGTGTGTGTGTGTGTGTGTGTGTGTGTGTTTCCATATGTAATTTGAGATTATTAAATTTCTGTGAAGAATTGTGTTGGGGTTATGATGGTATTGCATTGAATTTATGTATTATTTTGAGTAGGATGGCCATTTTCACAAGCTAATCCTACTGATTCATGAGCATGGATTCTTTCCATTTTCTGGATTATTTAATTTTTTCCTCATTGTTTTAGCTTTTGTTGTACAAGTCCTTCACTTCTTTGATTAGATTTATTTAGAGATATTTTATGATTTTTGAGGCTATGGTGAATGGAATTTTTTCTATGATTCTTTATGGATATTTTTGTTGTGGCATATAGGCAAAGTTCCAATTTTTTATTGCAATTTTATATCCTAATACATTACTGAATGTATTCATCAGCTCTAGGAGGCTTTTAATGGAATTTTTAGAATCTATTATGTTTAGAGTCATCATCTGAAAATAAGGATGCTTTAACTTCTTCATTTTCAATTTTTATTCCATTTAACTCCTTCATTTGTCTTATTATTCTAGCTAAGACTTTAATTACCATATTAAACAGGAATGGAGAAAGTGGACATCCTTGTCTTGCTCCTGATTTTAATGGGAAAGTTTTGAATTTTTCTCCACTTAGTGTGATAATGACTGTGGACTTGTTATATATTGCCTTTATTATATTGAACTATGTCCATTGTGTCCCCAGATTCTCCATGACTTTTTATCATAATTTGATGTTGGATTTTCTCAAAAATCTTTTCTACATTTAATAAGATGATGATGTGATTTTCTCATTGAGTCTGTTGATGTGGTGGTTTATATTTATTGATGTACATATTTTGAGCCATCCCTACATTTCTGGGTTGAAACTGACTTGATCATTGTGCACAATCTTTTTGATATGACCTTAAGAGTAAAAATAGATTGGTTTATCTGGACCAACTGTATGGCCTTAAACACCCAAAAGGAAATTATAACCAAAGATTAAATGGGCCAATATAATTTCTTAAGAGTCCGTATGTATAGCTAAAGGCTACATAACAAGCAACAATGCCAGACAGGCAATACCTTCTTTTGAGTTGTTGGCCAGGGTGGCCAAAGGGACTCCCAGATGGTAACCCAGCATAAAACTGGGAAAATGAACAGCAGACCCCAATCTTTATCCAAAGTATCCTGTTTTTTAACTCAATCAATTTGTGTCTTTTACTGTGGTTTTGAAACAGTTAATAATCAGAGTTATTACTGACCAATGTTTATTAATTCTTGTTATGTTAGTGTTGTGGTGCTGTTTTCTTAGACCTCTTTTGGTTAATGGTTCTGAGATTATTTATTTATTCTTTGTGCCCTCTTGAGAGTTTTTACTTTTCTTTTCAGATTGAAGTATTCCATCAAGTAGTCTCTGTAGAGCTGGCTTTCTTGAAGTAAATTCCTCAAATCCCCTTATATCATGGAAAAATTTTCATTTCTCCCTCAATTATGCATGATAATATATCTGGTATAGTATTCTGTGCTGTCATCTATGTTCTTTCACGACTTGTAGAATATAGGTCCAAGCCCTTCTGGCTTTCATAAACAGGCCGTTATTCTGATGCGCCTGCCATGATATGTGATTCAATCATTTTTCTCACAGTTTTCAATATCTTTCCTTCATTCCTCAGCATACAACAAGGAAAATGGGCAGCAAGCCCCAGCCGTAATCCAAGAACTGTTGGCAACTGACTACTGCTGGGTGAGGGAAAGTAGATCTTCTTTAAGGGGATGACTCTAGATTGACTAGCCTCCAATGGATGAATTTGCACTGAGGGACATCTGCTACAAATGCTTGACTGGGTAGGACTTACCATATATGGCAGAATGCATGAAATCTGGTGTGGGTTATGGGGCATGGATGGGGGAGGGTGTATAAATTTGATTAAGATCTCTTGTATGAAATGCACAAAAACTCAATAAAATATTTTTTAAAATTCAATAAAAATATACATAAAAACAATGTAAAAAAGAATAAATTTGAAGTTCTACATTCTGATCTCAACATTTATTGAAGATTACCATATAGATAGTGTCCACCTGAATAAGCAGAGTTAATCAATGCAAGAATTGATATTCCAGAAGTAAATCATGTTACCAACAAACAATTTTCCTATTGTCTGGGAAAAAGATGACAGAAAATGGTAATCTTTTACCCAATCAAACAGATCTATGCATGATAGTGATAAACAGCATCAAAGTGATGAAATTCCATCTCACAGTTTCCTATGAGTCTCCATCAAAATAAATTGAATCAAACCTTTACATTTAACTGCTGTCTGCTGTGGAAGAAATGGTCCAACAGAATCAACCTGTTTTGGCAACACAAGAGGGTTTCTTCCTACATGACACACCTTAAATGCAGCCTCTAAACATAAGATAAATGCATCTTTCAAATCTCACCAGAGAAGTTCCTTATGCAGCAAATGGTTATCAAGACAGGAACCCATGATTGGCCAATGTGCAGAGAACAAGACACCACAGACTATTCATCCTTGAACAGGGCACCTGTTTCAAACCTCTGCCTCCCAAGGCTCAGTGATCATTGCAGAAGAGGAGGTGGAAGGATTGTAAGAGCCAGAGGGGGGTGGATAACCACAAGGGTCTTCCATACAGCTGGTCATTTACTCATAAGAGCATACAGCAATGGTGACAGCATGCACAAATCATATGCAACTTCAGACCAGACAAAATCCCAGCATAGACAAATAAGTAAGAAATCCCAACCCGACCTAAGGAACTTTTGGCAATTTATGGCTACTGGGAAGGGGAGAGATGGTGTCTTACAAGGATGGGGATTTTAGGAGGCCTGGTGGATGAATCTAGACTAAAGGACATTTGGGGATACAAATCAGACTTTTTAGGTTGTATTATATATCTATAAGAAAGTACATTAATTTGGGTTGGGGGCAGTGCATGGGTGCAGATAGAGTAGGGGATCTAAATACTGCCAAATTATGTTGTATGAAAATTGCAGGGTCTGGAGAGATGGCTCAGTGGTTAAGAACACTGGTTGTTCTTGAAGAAGACCCGGGTTCGAATCCCAGTACCCACATGGCAGCTAACAATTGTCCGTAACTCCAGTCCCAGTGAATCTGACAGCTTCTTCTGTCCTCCACAGGCATTGGACGACACGGGTACACTTACCTATATGCAGGAAATACATACATACACATAAAATAAAAATAATAAATAAAATTAGAAAAAAAAGGAAATTGCAAATTTCAATTTTAGAAATAAATTATATGAATGTACAAAAATCACGTTAAGATGCTTAATGGCAAAATCAAAATCAAAGTCAAAATCAAAACCATAGTAGAGGACATTAGATACACTCATTTGACTCTATTTAAAAAATAGGTAACACCAAATATCTGGTGGGCATAATAACGCAAGCCTGTAATCTCAGTACTTGGGAGTTTTATTAATAAGAATCCAGGCCTGCATGGGTTACATAGGAATACCCTATTTCAGCAAATCAAAACAGAACAAACAAATACTAGGGAGAATGAGGAGAAATTGAAACACTTGTAATGCTGATGGAAACACAAAATACTGTAGTCACTTTGAAAAACAGTCCTCCAATTGTTTCAATGGTTAAACACCGAGCTAGCTTATGATGTAACAATTCCATTATTAGGTGTGCACTTCAGAGGAGTAAAAAATATGCATATATGTCCACACTATATATATGCAAACTTGCACAGATATATTCCTATTTAGCGTTATTCAGTACCCCAAAAGAGCAAAAGATCTAAATGTCCATCAACAAATATATGGCTATATAATGTTGTGTGTGCATGGGATGGACTGATATTCAGCAGCACAAATGAATAAAAGCTGTATGCTACAATGTGAATGAGTTTGAAAATATGCTGTATATAGGAAAATTTTCAGAACAGGCAAACTGTAGAAGCAAAAACTGAACTAGTGGTTTCCTAAGGTTAGAGACACAAAAGGGAACTGAGATGATGGCTAAGGGGTTTGGGATTTCTTTTGGGCATTAATAAGACTGTTCTTCTGGGCATGGTGGTGCATGTCTATAATCTCAGCACTCAGGAGGCAGAGGCAGGTAGATCTCTGTGTGTTTGAGGCCTGCTTGGTCTGCATAGTGAGTTCCAGGCCAGTTGAGGCTACCCTTTCTCAAACAAACAAACAAACAAACAAACAACACCCCCCAAACAAAGAACAAACAAAACAAATAAAAAAGAATGCTCTAAAATGGATTTGTTGATAGGTTTACAACATTATGAATAAATTAATAGATGTTAAGCTACAAAATTTGAATAACGTGCTTGAAATTTATCTCGATAAAATTAAAACACTGTAAATTGTAGCATTAACTAATCTTCAAAGTTGATTAGACTTTTTATTTTGTTTTGTTTTGAAACAGGGTCTCCCTATAGCCCCACTTGGCCTGGAACTTGCTATGTAGACCAGGCTGTCCTCGATCTCACAGAGATCAGTCTGCCTCTGTCTCTCTAATGCTGGGATTAAAGGTATGTACCACCATTACCGTTGATTCAACTTCTTAAAATAGTAGAAGTATCAGGAAACAAAATATTTACTCACTGTTGAAAAATTTAATGCTATTTACTATAAGCATTCATTTACTTTCCTTCTCTATACCGAGTACTGCACTAAGTAATCCAAGAGTCATGCAACAAGTAAAGAAGTTTGAATTAGTATCTTACATTTCATAAAAGTTACAAACTAAATTTGTTAGTAATAAATATCAGAGAATGGAAGTCAAACATTTAAAAATGTTTTTCTTTGTGTTTGAAAAAATTCTAAAGTTCCCTAAGAACACTTTCTTACCTCTCTCTGACTCCATCTATCATCTATTTATCAACTCTCTATTCATCATCTATCATCTATCTATCTATCTATCTATCTATCTATCTATCTATCTAATCGTCTATCATCTATCTATCTACCTATCATAGAGCTATCATCTATCTTTTGTCTGCCTACTTAATTATAATGAAATTCAAAATGTGAATGTATACATACACAGAGTAGTGAAATATGTCAAGAATTTTCATATAATTGTGTTATATGAAAATAGGCTTTGTAGTTCAAATCTTCCATTACTTTCAGGCCCAAATATAACATTTGTGAGGTCTAAACCAGGCATATAAGTTGATGGATTCAGATAAAAAATATGAACTTTTAAATAAAACACGGTCCAGATTCCCATCATGGCACCTATATTTTAATAATGACCAAACAACTTTCTTGAATTTGGGGTTTGAGACTTCTCTGAGTTTTGGACCATTAGCACTGAAGACGAAGTACAAAGGTCTCCTACTCCTGCCCTGTCCTGAACTTGAGGGCTCTTGTGCACATTGTACAGGCCCTCTGCTGAAAGATTCAGTTTTTACCACTTTATCCTCTCCTTTCAGTATAAACAAGGGAAACATGCAGTAAGACTTTCCTAGTGAAGTCTTTCAGGCATGGCTTCTGAGGGAGGATTCCTCTCACCAAAGCCTTATGAACTAATATAGCAAGTTTTCTAATCCTCCCCACTAATTCACAAATACTCAACATGCAATGTTGAGACAAGCCAGTGGCAACAGACACTCCTGTAACATTGAGGGAAGATAGTCTGTAACCACAATCATTGGCATGAAGAAATTCTGAAGTCTACCCTAGCATACATTGCAAATTACTTGGTGAGAATCTAGACCTTTTTCTTGGAAATGATCCTCTGAGACTTCTCTGTTTATTCTCTGGGTCCTTTATTTCATCTATGCAGAATACATTTAGTCCTCAGCCATTTCCTATACTGATAGAAATGATAGGATCCAAAGGTCTCTTTTGATTATGTATGTGTTCTTTCTTTGAGATCAAACTGATAGAATTTCTTCAAGAAACATTGTAGAGTTCCTTTATGCCAAATGATAATACTCTTTAATCTATTAGTAACACACTCACATTTTACATGGAAATATCTTAAGCATGCCCTTGCATTTACTACCAACTAATTCACACAGTGTTCTAATCTCTACTTCAGTGACTCAAAGGGATTAAAAAATTCACACAAAGCAGGGTATTCCATTAGTTATGATAATTATAACACATTCTGACATGAGCCTGATTTTTCTTTCTGAAGCCACAATTCTTTTATTTCCTTTCTGTTTAGAAAATTACCTTTAGCTATTCTTTTTGTTTGGTTTGCTTATTTACCATTTTTGAGATAGTCTGGCTCTGTAACCCAGGGTGGCCTCAACTTGCAACCTTCCTGCCTCACTCAGTTCTCAGATTTAAAGGTGTGTATCACCATGCTGTGGGGTGCAGCCTTATTAAGCCACATTATAGTGATGCTTAAAAATCTGTTTTAAGACCAAGAATAGACCTGAATCACTGAGAACCAGTTTCCTCAGATGTCTCTCATAACTGTTGAAAAGTACATCCAGTATCAAATGAGGAAGGATTTTACCCTTTGATTCCTAGATTGAGAATATCACAAACACAACTACCATTTCTCTCATTGTCTGCAGAGATAAGCACTGTTTGCAGCAGTTTGATGCTTTGATATGTAAAATATGCATGCACACATTCATACACTGTCTTTGGTGGAGGGTTAGGAAGGGTCCTGAGAGATAAAGGTCATATGCCTAGGTCACAAGAGGAGTAAATATCTTAATAAAATTGTTTACATTATAAACAATGTGTAAGACTGATCTCTTGGTTGCAAGGTTAGACCAGTCATCTGTCCAGAGTGCATTTATATTGTGAACGTCATTATGACATAGCAGTGGCCCTTCAACCATTCTCATTGGTAGGCTAGCTTCCACAAATTCTCTCACTTGCCTAAACATGTTCTTATTCCCCTTTTATTCCCTAATGATATTTTTTCTATATAAATAATCATTGTTGGTGGTTCCTTTCTTTCATCAATTCAAAGATGTTGTGCCAGTGTCTTGTGGTCTGTGGTCGCTAATGAGAAATTCATTATCTGTTGATTAGTGTCCCCTATAGGTGATTCATGACTCTATTTTAGGAACTTGCAAGATTTTTTGTCTTTGTTTTATATGTCAGAAGTTTAATTATATTGTATTTGCATCTGGATTTTTTTGGTTCATCTTCTTCAAGGTTCATTTATCTTCTTGAATAATATATTCATACTTTTACCATGATGTTTGCAACTTCTTCAACTATTTTTCATTCAGGAGTTTCTCCACTTGCACTGAAGCTTCTTTGTACTTCTTTGAAACCAATGAAACAGCTATGAAAATGTAGAAGGGGACTATGTTCATTGTTTTCAGCATATTTCTCTATTTCATATTAACTAGCTTCTGCTGATATCTTCTTGAGTTCGACAGTTTTTACCTTGTTATCGCCATTGACAATGAACGCATATAGTGTGTGCTTGTGTGTATATGTATGTGTGTTTGCATACACACATTTCTATGTATGCCACTTATTGTATTGTTCAGGTCCATAATTTCCTTTTACTTTTTCTTTTAGGCTGTATTGCTTTGCTATATATTGTTTGTTTTCAGATAATTTATTTTCAAGTGATGAGCCATTTTTATGATGCCTACTTTAAAATCCTCATCATATATTCTTACATGATATAATTCACCTATGCTGATGCTTGTGTTTACTGATAGTTATGTGCTCATTATATTGCTATTCTTTCCTATTTCTTGGTATGTTAAATAATTTTTATCATAATACTGGCTTTTCAGGCATTATAATATGAAATTCTGGATCACATTTCATTATGTGTTTTCTTTCCTTTCTTTTGTTTTCTTTCTTTTGGAAGGTTCCCCCAAACTATGTTCTGTTCACTGTATACCTACAAGAGTCACATGCTATTTTAGTACATCAATATCTGCCTATGACATTCTATATTAAAATATATTAAATTTGGGCCGGGTGTGGTGGCACACACCTTTAATCCCAGCACTTGGGAGGCAGAGGCAGGCGAATCTCTGTGAATTCAAGGCCAGCCTGGTCTATATAGTGAGTTTCAGGACAGCTGGGGCTACAAGGAGACTCTGTCTCAAAAAGCCCCCCCAAATATAAATATATATATATAATTTACAGTTTAGTGTAATCAATATATTTCAGTATTTACTTTTATAACATATACGATTAGAAGTGTCTGTCAAAAAATAATGAAATCATTCAATGAATATTGATGATTAGTATTCCTGTCTCTAATATTGGAGCTAACAACTATTTTTGTCACATTATAATGTATTGATATATTTAATTATTTGCTCAATTTAAAAATAATCATATATTCATACAAAACCCATTTAAAAATCTTCGGAGATTGATGTAAGTTAATTGAAATAATACTTTAGTCAAAGAAGCAGGCCTTACTGGTAGCTGCTCAATGTTCTAGGGAGTGCCTTTAATAATTGCGTATTAGCTTGTAGAAATGATAAAGCACTGTAGGAGAACAACTGGCCTGTGCAAACTCCTGCCAGCATGTGAGCATCTCTACCAGGATGTGTGCATCTCACAAAGTCAATGGAAACAGCTATTGCAATGCCCAAAAAAAAAAATGCCCACATTTTTATAATTGTTGCAACTGCTTAATGTGTACTTGGACTTCATCATCATGTTTTCTCTACTTGTGCACAACCTTTCATAACAATACTAAACTCAAAGATTATTTGACTGAGTTAAAATAAACATCTTCTGACCATAGTTTATTGGGATTTTCTTCTTCCTTTTTTTTAAATGTTTTACAGTTTCAATGAGTACATAATGAATTTTAGTTGTTTTCTCCTTCCATTCCTCTCTCTCTTCTGTTGAAGTTCTTATCCTCCGTAAGCCCCACTCCTGCTTTTGAGTTTCATTTTTGTAGGACCCTATAGCTCACTTATTCTGATGCAGTCACATTAGTTACTTTCCCTGTTGCTGTAATAAAATACTTTAGTGAAAACAAATTAAGGGCATTGGAGAGGAATCTCAGCAACCTGGAGCACTTATTTCTCTTGAAGAGGACCTGGGTTTGGTACCTAGCACCTAAGTGGTGACTCATACTGTGTGTAACTCTAATTCCAGGTGTTTCATACATTACTTGTAATAAGGCAGATCTAGACTCTAGAGAAGCCAGTGTTTGTCCTTTGAAACCAATACTTTGTTTGCCTATCTTTACATGCCAGACCATAGAGTAAACAGGTAAGATAAAAACTTAACATCACTTGCAGATCCTACTGCTCAGTAGAGCACTGTGCACAGGAGTACTTTCCAGTGCCATGAGCCCATCCCATCCCTCTAGGAAAGGCTTCTGTGGAAAGACCAATCCAGGAAGATTATCAAACAACAAATGTAAGCTTATTTTTAACAGATAAAACAGCTTGTACCAATAAACTTGAAAAGAAAGAAAATAATGACCAGAATAGATCAAGAACTCTTCAGTTGTGCAATAAGCTATAAAAATCTTTGCTAATGAAATTCACTATAGTGTACACTGTTTTGTATATATAATATATTTATTAAAATTCACATATTTTTTTTAAATTATAGCATTTATAAAGGTTGTCCTCAGGAGCAGTTAAATGTGCTGTTTATTGTCACTACTTCTGATTAAAGGAAATACTTTTAGTGTAATTAAAGTCATGAAATGTGTGTATAAGCTTAGTTTATTTCCTTTCTCATTGTTTTCCAAGTCATATTTAAACTTAGAACATTTTGATTAATGTTTAGAAGCAGGAGAGCAAAATAAATAGACTAGATTTTGTGTAAAGGAAAAATAATTATATTACTTGCTTTACTTTTTTCAGGATATAGAAAACATTTGAAATGCTCATCAATACAGAAGCACATATTCCACATAAAATACGATAAAGCCCTTGTTTATTTTTTAATCAGTAGTTTCTGATTGAGAAAATCACTATGTAGCTGTATAAAATGTTGTTATGTTAAGGACATTTGAGTTAATTTATTTTTTTGTATTCATATTGAACTTAGTTTCCAGGATTTTGAATTGCTTGGCATCCAGGAAATTTTATTATCTTAAGATACTTATATTTTAATTTTGTAATCTTAAAACAATAACATATTTAAAAAATATCATATAATGCTAATGAAAAATTGGTCAATCAAAACAGTTTATATTTGTTACAGCTATTCAATTAACTACATTATTGTTTATATTTATAATAGAACCTTAACTGAACTCAAAATTCAACACAAGTTTGCTGAATGATATTGATTTTAAATTTAGTAGCCTTAAGCAAGTATACTTGCTATTCTGTTATTAATTTATTATAATTTCTCTACTAGATATCTATTGCTAATATATTATTTCTTCAGCCAACAGAATTGACCCTTTGCTGTGCTGGACCCTTCCTCCTTTTACACAAATACATATATTACTCACAGAAACTAAATTAAGGATCCATATTTTCAAGGGAATTTTGTATTGTGCAAAATGATTTATTTTCAAACCAGAAAATGAGATTGAATGATAGTGTCAAAGACCTTGAACTTTTTAGCTCATCGTTGCATATAGGAACTACCCGGTGATATGCTTAACTGCCAGTATAAAGACTGAGTTCACTGTATAGCTTACTTAAAAGTCTTGGGCCATGGAGAGTGTTATAAATGAAAATGAACACCTAGAATGATCGTTGGAAGTCAGAGCTGTGCACGGAGTATCTGTATAATGTACTCTGTGTGGCTGGCATTGCTAAACAGACAAGCTGTCACATTCTGTGCTAGCTGAATATTCTAGGGCTCTTTCTCTGTCAACCAAGGTAGAGGACATGGCAGTAGTCAAAGCTCAAGGTGACAAAAACCTGAAGTGGTGCAGTAAGCCTTGCATTTCAGAGGGTGATTTACAAGTGTAGGCAGTGAGAAGAAGCTTGTGCATGGCACCTATATCATAATCCAAATGCAACTTTGGACTGAGAACATCACTATTAAAATGAAGGCACACTCTCAGTTAATCCAGACCTTAAAACCACAGAAGCAAAGCCCCTAGAAAGGGCCATCATAAATATCTCTACATAAAAAGAAGAAAGAAGCACCTATTATGCTGCAATAATTTATTATGAGACAAGAACATCATGTTTGTTAAATTCAAAAAGAATGCTACCATGACTTACTAATAGATGAGAAAATATTTCAACTTAGCCAAAGAATAAGAATACATTGTTTATTTGTATAACATTTGCATTGCCTTTATTTCTTAATATTGAAAAGAAAATTACTTGCATTTAATTTCTACAATTATTCTCTTTTGAAGTAAAGGCTAAAAACTCTTGAATTGCAATGCTTGGTTTTTGGAAGCGATCTATGAATTATGGCTGTTTGGTGCCACCTAGTGGTTCATGGCTTTTAAAATCTGCTTACATTTACATTTATTTCCTTTAGAAAAAATTTTAAGCATAGTTGGTAAATGACTGAAACGTCACTTAAAATGATGAAGATTAAGGAAAAACTCATTTCGCACTTATGGGCACTAACAAAAAATGACTCGGATGCTCTGTGTTGATGTGGCATTTTGTTTGACTTGTATAGAAGACTTTACAACTGGAAGAGCTGATTTAATACTTGACACGTTTGTATTCTATTTTAATTTTTCTACTGGGTTGGTTGGTTTCTAAAGTCAAGAGTACAGATATAAATAGAAGATTTACAAAAACTTAGAAATGATGCATCACCTCATAAGACCTATTAATTGAATATTATCAATATAATAAGTGGAATAACAATGTCATTCTGCCTTCAAAGAGAAAGCAACATAGGCATTATAGCACAGAGATTTCTTTAAACAAATGAAAATTATTTTTTCAGAATTCAAAAATAGTGGGCATCACAAACGTAATGATCCTGTCATCTGAGTTTCCTAACCAAGCAGCCTCCTCAACACTCCCTTCCCCTCCCCTCTCTGCCCCTCCCCTCTCCGCCCCTCCCCTCCTCTCCTCTCTTCTCTTTTCCTCTCCCCTGTTCGTAGCACAGAGATTTCTTTAAACAAATGAAAATTATTTTTTCAGAATTCAAAAATAGTGGGCATCACAAACGTAATGATCCTGTCATCTGAGTTTCCTAACCAAGCAGCCTCCTCAACACTCCCTTCCCCTCCCCTCTCTGCCCCTCCCCTCTCCGCCCCTCCCCTCCTCTCCTCTCTTCTCTTTTCCTCTCCCCTGTTCGGTCTTTTCTTCTTCTTCTTCTTCTTCTTCTTCTTCTTCTTCTTCCTTCTTCTTCTTCTTCTTCTCTCTCTCTCTCTCTCTCTCTCTCTCTCTCTCTCTCTCTCTCTCCTTTCTCCCCTTTGGAATGTGCCCTACTCACCACTTTCAGGAGTATAGTCACAGAGGAAGTGGCCAACCCTGGAATATAGTGAAATTCATCTTATTCTTCTGTCATTTGAAATTGGGGAACTGAGAGAATAACCCAGCCAGTGTGTACAATGTGATAAAAAGGTATAACTTTAAATATTGACTTTCTGCTCCGTTCTCTCTCTGTGCTTAGGATTTTTACTTTTTTTTTCTTAACACAATACTGCTTTCAAATGACTTTGAATCTTCTTCTGTGTTTCCTTCTTCCTTCCTTTCCTCCATTAAAGAAGAACTGTGGAAACATGGCTTGCTGTCTCATCAAGATGTGTGAGTGTAGACTGTGTGAGGTGCACTGATGAGCATGGGTGGGTGCCCCTAAAACCCAAGCTGTCTCAGCTTGTGTAGGAAGGAATTAATATTATAGAGTATGAACCTCTATCTTGAATAAATAAAGAGGAAAGGAAAACAAATATATTGGGAAGTAAAGAAGAGCAACTTCAGGGCTGGAGAGCAATGGGGTTGGGGAATGAGGTCCTGCTTCTGGTCCTGCTGTGGGTGCAGATAGGTGAGGCTGAGGATGGCTGGAGATCTGGAGGAAAACCTGAATGCTCTATTCAGGCAGGGGGCCATATGGTGACCACAGAAGGTAGTTTCTGTCTCAGTATTGCCTTGAAAGGAGTACCAAGTAGCTCTAGAATGTGCAGGATGGCATAGCCAGGCACAAGTGTCTGTACTCATATTAAAAGTCAGATGGCCCCTTTCCTCCATCCTGCTCTGGGAAAGATCTACAAACTGACAATTCTGTCCTGGCACAATTCAAGGAAGGGCTTCAAGGGTTAAGGAGAATGTGGACTAGGAACTCAAAATGAGTTGTCACATAAGCACTAGTATTTGTACTCATCCGTACGTGGAGTAAGAGTTCTAAATGCAATGTGGTTATAATATATAATGGCTATAAAACATAATGTGCTTCATTGTTGCTTAATGTTGACCAACATTTTTGCATTAATTTTTCAAGTACTTTAAAGGCACCTCTTAACCTTGTTGCTTTAGCATATTCCAAGTACTTAATACAACAAATGTAGATACACTGTTTCCTCAGAGGTAGGGCTCGGAGGAAATGTTACAAGGGAAGTGCCCTATGTTCTTATGATTTGCAGCTAGGATTGAAACAAAACTTCCAGGGTACCCAGTAACATTATCTGTGCTTCAATCAGCCTCTCTTCTTTAAAACTCTTTTGGTTAACTATAGTTCACTCAGAGACCCTTTTCAATAGGAAAAAAATGAGTATTTTCATGAAATTTACCTTGTAATAACTGTGTAGGAAAGTACACCATAATGCCATTATTAAAGATAACAGCTATATGAGAATTAGTCCACATAGTACTTATGGACTGCCCTGGTAATAAATGCTTTCTATACTAGGGAAACATGATTTAGAATATCTAAGAGGAGCACACATAACTTTCTCTTCAGTTGTTATGTTTAAATTTAATCTATGATTGGCCTTGTTCTGATTCCAACAATAGGATCCCAGGGAGGTCCTGTCTTCTCCACCCCATCTTCCAAGGTGGTGCCTAAGAGCTAGAGCACAAAAAATTTTGAGGTTTCCACTGGGTGACAAATATCATTTTTGTGCCAGAATGTCAATATGTGTACTTTGAATTTATCATAAATTACCAATTTAAGATAAATCTATATTTTTCTGACAGGGAATCTGATAAGGAGTAAGCAAGGATTAGAAATGTGTCCACTCTTCCCAATTGCTCAGTGGTAGAAATGAATTGATCTGAACAGAGATGCTAGGTCATAGAGTTTTAGAATTGTGCAGAGAGTGTTTTGTGATTTTTTAGTATACGTTGCATGGGTCTTAACTGGAGTCATTGTCTCTAGCAGTGAGGAAGGCAGGTGCTATCCATCACATCAGAGAGTACCCTCATGAGGCACAACATCACACTGCCTTAGAATGACAAATGACAACAGAACTTACCTGGCCTTCAAATCTTTGCTTCTAATGGAAACACCGGTCTTCCTTATGCTTATTTTTTAGAATGTATCATACTTTTTTGCTTTAATTTTTTGGTGTCCTCATGAAAATTCACACATGGAAACCTCATCTCTAATGTTAAGAGCTCAGATTTCACTAATGGGGTTAGAGCTCTTATAAAATCCATTGAAGTGGGTTTTCTTGCTCATTCTGTCATGTGAGAATACAGAAACAAAGCACCATCTGTAAAGCAGAAAATGAGCCCTGACTAGACACTGAATCTACTGATGCCTTGATTGTGAAATTTCCAGCTTTTGGAACTGTGAGAAATAGAACCCCATCATTTAGAAGGCATCCAGTCTAAGACAATTTGTAAGAAAGAAACCTTGATAGTCTAACACACACCAGTAAACTTTGCTGAATTATACTGTGTAGAAACTTCCAGAAGAGCTCACTTTTCTGTTTCTAAGGTAAACAGAAAATATCAGAAGTCTGCTACTCTGCTTCTGCTTTCCAGTGCTTACCTAACACTTTTTCCTTGACTTTTGAGGCAGTGCGGTTCACCTTAACATCATTTTACTAACATTATAATTATTTTCTAGCCACTTGGGCTAAAAAAAGATGAAATCTCCAAAATAAGACCAGGTCAGGCATCAGACTGTAACTTACACGTACTGTGCTGGTGTGATGTGTTCAGCAGCTTTCTATTCACATAGAAAAACACACTAGGGCAAACTGAGAAATGGGGAAAGTTTTCTGAAGAAGACAGTGAACAGAGCTGAAATTTTGATCTGAAAAAGAGATAACCTCAAAGATATAACCACACAAGGTGATAGATGGGAATGTGACATTGTGGTGTATATGAGGAAATGCTCATGCAAATACAGGTGATGAATGATGAGGAGTCAGGGTACTAGGAAGAAATTAGAGAAGGTAGCTCTGCGAACAGTTTAGAAAGTAAGATTGGGTAGTTATTGGATATGGTATGAAAGAGAACTCTCATGGTGTCTCATGTTTTTAGTTTCATTGGCTGAACGTAATATGCTCTTAAATATTTTTGTTACGTTTATTTGTTTGTGTGTGTACTTAAGGGGCATGTGTCACAGGAGAGGGTGATGTCATTTAAATATTTTGAATGAGAAAAGCAGTGTACAAAATCAAACACACAATTTATGGGAGAGTAGTTTTAAGGGAGGTAGCGCCCCTTGCAATGAAACTCTTTAGATCACAGCTGCCTTTCTGGCATGGACTTGGGCTGTATTTGTCACTGGTCTGCCTGCTTCTGAATTCTTTAACTTCATAGGTGTATTAATTACTTTTCTGCTGCTGAGATAAAACACCATGACAAAGGAAATTATAGAAGGAAGAGTTTATTTGAGCTTATGATTTCAGAGGAGTCAGGGTTCATCATGGTGGGTTGGCATGGTGGCAGGTGGCTAGGGCAGGAGAACAGAGCTAAGTGATCACCTCTTCAAGCAGGCACAGGAAGCAGAAAGTGACTGGAAATTCCACAAGGCTTAGGAACGCTCAAACTCAACCCCAGTAATGCACTTCCTCCAGTAAATCCACACCTCCTAAAATCGCCCCAAACAGCGCTACCAACAGGGACAAAATGTATACTTGGAGCCTATGGGGGCATTTTCATTCAAACCACCACTCTAGACCTTGGCATTAAGGACCAGATGCTATCCTCTTGTTCTGTTCCTTATAGAACTGTTGGCTCTGAAAAGTCTCTGCTCCGTTCAGCTTCTTTGCTAGAACATTTGCGACTTCTTGAATCACTGGATTCAGTCTGTAAACATCCTAGTCTTTGTTTTCTAGGCTTCATGGCTTCCTGGAGAAACACAGGAAAAGAAATGCCCGGTGAAACATATTAGTTTGCAAAACTTTTTATTTATTCAGTAGGATCAATGTTTCAATGAGCTCTACTGGATGAGGAATAATCCAGGATTGTTCTAATTAAAGCAAAGATGTACTCCATACAGTTTTCAAGGCAGTACATTTCTTTAGGACCCTGGGTCCTTAGGAACATAGTACAGAATTACTGATATAACATTCATAATACGTGCTGGGTTTAAACACTGCTTCTATGACTTGTTGACTATTTGTCTTTGGACAGATTTAGTCAGTCATTATATATATATATATAATTACTTACTGAGTTTGTCAACATCAGATGAGATGATTTGTCAGAGCAAGACTCAAAGGGCATGGGGGTCTCATCAAGTGCCCAATCTTACTTTCAGCATATCTAAGCACTGACGGACAATTTACAGAATCCAAATAAAATCTCAAAGCCATAAAATGGAAAAAGTGTGAGAGGTAGTTAGTCTAACCTCCCTAGGGAGTTCCATTAAAAAAAATGCACATCAGATGGTCATTTCATAGTTGACTGAAAATTGCTTGAAGATGGAGAGCCTCTCCCTCTTTTGTCCTCCTCTCTCCTTCCTCCCTGCTTCTATCGCTCCCCTTTCTCCCTTTGTTCCTTTCATTCTTTTCCCCTCTCCTTCTTTTTCCCTTTCCCTCCCTCTACCTTCTCTCCTTGCCTCCCTCCCTCCTTCTTTATTTTCCTCCTTCCCTTCTTCCTTTTCTTGTTCCCCTTTCAACCTGTCTTCCCTCCCTCCTTTCCTCCCATCCTATTGTATTTGAATTGATTTTTTCACTACTTTATTACTTTTTAAAAAATTGTTTTTATTGAATTTTTTGTGTATTTCATACAGAACATTTCAAACAATCTTAATCATCCTTTTACTCCCGCCCTGCTGGCATCCTTCCATAGTGCTCCCCACCCACAGCTGTAGACCATACACTCTGTCATCCCTGTTAAGGACCACTGTGTTCTCAGTGTTCCCAGCCATTCCCCAGGAGTGGTCATAGATCTTAGAGAAAACTCCAAGACTGTCACATTGCTAGACTAATGTGATTTCTTACTCTGTTCAAAATATGTATCCTTATATTTACAGACAAATATCCCAGTCAAAACTTGTCGAAGAAGCTCATTTTGCATATCTAGGTAATAGAGACTATTACCAAGTACCACAACTGGTCACATAAGGACATTGTCTATGAATTGCCCAGGCCTAAGTGACATATCTACAATGTAACCTCTTTGCCTAAGGCTCATGAAACATAGAATAGGGGTAAAGAAGAGGACGCTAATGAACCTTTCAGTTCTCAGTAATGAAGTTTCCTCATGCAACAGAGGGCCAGCTCACAAATGGCCAAAGTATAGAGATAAGAGTCTGCTGAATGATGGTCATTGGACAGGATCCCTTTATTAAAATTCACCCACCCAAGGCTCAGGGACCATCACAAAAGAGGGAGCAGAAAGATTGTAAGAGCCAGGAAGGAGGTGTATGACCATATGGAAATGGAGTCCTACAGACTCCTGAGAACCTGCTCATATGATTGATTCTATGGCAATGGTGTCCTCATACACAAGACCCATTCAAACTCAGGCAGACAAAAACCCAGCATAGAGCTGGGAAAATAAACAGTAGTCCCCAATCTTATCTTAAAAAATGTCAGCAACTGATTGTTGCTAGATGAAGAGCTGATCTTCCTAAAACAAGGGGCTCTAAATAAGCCGACTAGGGCTCAATGGATGGACTCTGTCCTTTCTTAATAGATTGTTTCTGTGATATGCAACTCAGATCAGGTTAAACTTGGACTGAGTATTTAAAAAAAAATATACATACAGAGAGAGAAAGAGAGAGAGAGAGAGAGAGAGAGAGAGAGAGAGAGAGAGAGTTGCTTGTTTCTTTCTTTTTGGTCTTTTTGAGACAGGGTCTCCCTGTAGCTCCGGTTGTCCTAGAACTCACTATGTAGACCAGGCTGGCCTTGAACTCACAGAGATCCGCCTGCCTCTGCCATCCAAGTGCTGGGACTAAAGGCATGCGCCACCATGCCTGACTTAAAATATATATTTATAACAATGAATATTATATAGTCATTTAAGTTTTAATGGTATATCTTCAAGTTTCAAAGTTAAATTATCAAGGGGTTGGTGAGATGGCCAAGGGCATCTCAGAAGCCTAAAGACCCAGGTTGGATTCCTAAGAACATAAGTAAAGGTGAAAAGCAAGAATTGATTCCACAAATTGTTCACTGACCTACACATGTGCACACCTGTGCTGTGCCATTTGTACACACACACACACACACACACACACACACACACACATTATGACATAATTAAACAAAATTCAAGCAAAAAGTAAAGCTCGATTGTCAATTCACCTAGAAGTTATGATCGTGTTTTGGTTAGAGGCTACAGAGGTACAATCTGTGGATATTTGTGTAAAAGTTTAATATGGGAGCTAGAGAGCTCAATGGTTAAGAGCACTGGCTGCTCTTCATGAGGACCTAGGTTCAGTTCCCAGCACCCACATGATGGCTAACAACTATCTACAGCTCCAGTTTGAGGAAATCTGATGCCCTGTTCTGGCCTCTGTGGGTTTGCACATGTGTGGTGCACTTCCACACATGCAGGCAAAATACTCATATACATAAAATAAAATAAATGAATTTAAACACTTAAAAATAAAAAATGCAATATTATTACTTCTGTGTTGGTATTTTAGGGGCATTCTTCTTTGTAATTGTTTATTAAATTCCCTCTAATAAACATGTGCTTTCACAGATATTCTCTTTCCTATTTTAGTCCCTCCCTAATGACAATTTTAAAACATAACTGGATGGAATGTTGTCTTTCTATTGCAGATATAAAAACACGTTTGCACCCCATGTAGCTCTCTACCCCTACCCCACATACCCACAAAGTCACATAGACTAAATGCTTCCTGAGAGTTATTTCTGAGATAGTTGAGTGTGTTAGAACAAAAATGAAGCACAGATCTTCCTCTGCTACACTTCCCACAATGCTTTTTCCTTCATATCAGCTCTTACTTAGAATAAACTTGCATACTTCGTATCTTCACCTCATTATCCCTTGAATGCTTTCCTGTTAATCTTCTGATTGAAATGAGACATCTAGTGAGATTAACATTCAGGTGTAATGTGAAAAGCACCTAACTTAGCCGATTACTTTCCTTGATTAGGTCATTACACATTTATTACATCAAGATATAAAACTTTTATTAAATATGCATGCATTTCAGCTAATTTTGAAATAATATTTTAGATTTCCATTAAGAGTGTAATATGTTCACTGTAAGTACAAAGATGCAAAAATTACAGAGCTGTAAAGAGGAAAGAGAACAACACACACACACACACACACACAGTGCTTATATAGGCATTTTGTGTCTTTTCCTATCAAAAACAAGGTAGAGGGTTTTCTTTTATTCTTAATTCAGTATTCATTCCATGATTTGTCCTGAAAATAAGACTTAATTAAAAATTGTTGAGTGAACAACTAGAAACTATATATATATATATACATATATGATTTTGAGGATATAATGGAATCTGAAAAAATGTACTGTCTTTTCATAGTCCATATGAAATTATTGACAGCAAATTTATGTTGTTATGTAAATCATAACCAGGATTGCATAACGCTGTGACTGAATAGCTTGCTCTATTTTGGACATGTAGTGTGTTTTTATACTTTTCTGTAATGAAAAATAATGCTATCACAAACATCTCCTGTGCATATTCAGGTAATTTTGGAAAAATATCTTTTGCTGATATCTCCAAAATGAAATGTTGGTTTAGTGGTGTAAGTAGTTCAAAAGAAACATTTCTGTCTCTTCCATGATGCTATGTAGAGTTGGGGTTTGAATATACATTTAATTTTTGGACTTCTAATATTGAACTTTGAGCCATTATTCACATCAAAATCCACAAATGTAAGCAGCAAGCTTTACGTATGCTGTGCAGGCAGATAATTATCTCTAGTTCCTCTCACTCCACAGTAGACACCACTTATTTCTTTTTGGTCAAAATGAAGTTGCAGGTCCACGTTTTGCTTCTGCTATCTTTTGAGATGTATTGTCAACAAGACAAGTCAAGAATTTGTCTGATGCTCAGCTTTGTATAGCAATGGATTTCTAGCCAATGTCTTTATAGTGAAAGTGCCACTTCAATGTTATATTTTTCTCTGTGAGAGATTCTTAATCTGTGTAAAGAAAGCAATGTCCACATATTTTGTCAAGCTGGGCAGCCTCTTCCAGGCTCTTACTCTACATTCCTTTCATTTTTATCGCCATCCTGCTTTGATCTTTGCCCACCCATAGATTGCCATATGGAAGTGATTCTTGCAAAAATAAAACATCAATAATTCTTATAAAAGCACTGCACATTCAGGTACAGAAGAACAGTTTTAGAGGCCATACATTTCAATTATAGAATTCTTAGAAAGTGCTGAACAGTGTAAGGAAAACAAAATCTAAAATCTATAATTCTACAATTTTGAAGCTGTTGACTTCAAATTTTGCTGTTCTCCCCCCCCCATTCTTCACTCCTGTCTCCCCTTCCTCATCCTTCCTCTGTCCTCCTCCCTCCTTCTAGATATAGAGGGTCTAAAACTGTGTGCGACTTTTATAGTTATATTATTAGAAATTTCTTAAAACTTTTAAAACTTGGACTAAGAAAGTTTAATTTTATAAATTTGATTCAGAGTTTATGGCTAGTTCAGTTACATTCTTGCTTGTTTCATCTGTTTTGATTTGTCCCTATAAAACTTACTCTTCCACAAACATCTTGGTGAGTAAATTTTTATAGACTTGTGGTGATTTCCCTAGGTAGGCCCTTAGATGTTACATTGCCTGAAGACTCTGTCACGCTGCTGAGCTATATCTCTTACTGTGTTCCTGCATCTTTCACTAAGATTTTATAACCTTTGCTAATTTTGTAGGTAAAATTGATGGTTTGCAGTTTCAAAATGCTTCAGATTCTTGAGATTAAACATTTCCTTTTTTAGGTTATTTTTCATTCCTTCTTAAGAGATCCTAATTTGACTGTCTTGCTCACTTGACATGTTTACTGTACTTTATACCTACTCTTCCCATGTTGGACCCTACTATGTCTATTCTTATGTTTTCCTTTCAGTAATATGGCTTTAAGTGCTTTAAGTTTTATCTTTTATTACTTAATATATATGATTTAAAAAATCAAAATATAGCTTTGTCATCACCAACAACAGACCTTAGACTCATTCCACAAATTTAATTTTCGAAAGACATTCACTTTCAACACTGGTGTGTGTGTGTGTGTGTGTGTGTGTGTGTGTGTGTGATCTATTTCTTCCACATTTCTGCAAAAAATGCTATGATGGGCTTTGCAAATATTTTCAATGCAGGTATTATCGACATTTCTGTGGAAATATCTGTTTTTTGCACCCTCCCTTTATCAATAATTTGTTTTTCACTGCAGTTTTAAAATATTATTATTTAAAATATTTTGTTCATTATTTTTATTTTATGTGTATGAGTGTATTTCCTGCATCTGTATAAGTGCACCCATGTGATACATTGTCCATGCAGGTCAGAAAAGGGTGCCAGATCCCCTGGAACTGGAGTTACAGATGGTTGTTACCTGCCATGTGAGTGATGGGAACTGGGAAATTGAACTTTGGTCTTCTGCAAGAGCAGCCAGTGCTCTTGGCTGCTGAATCATTTCTCCATAATAATATTGATTTAATTCATTCACATCTTTGCTTATCCTGTTTAGTTTTTGTTTAGTTTCCTGTTAATTTATTACAATTTCTTCTCAAATCATTTAGAGCTCAAACACCCAGGTACACGTTCCCCTTGTCTGATGTTTTCCTTCCTAGCACTATTGGTTTTCTCAACTGTTTACTAGTTCTGATCAGCACTGTCACCAGAATTCTATTTACTTGTCAGTCTCTCCCACTGGACTCCTTGTGTCTTTCTTGAGTTATTTCCCTTAGAAATTTCCTAAATAAGGTTATACAGGGCATAAAAAGTTTGAACATGCATAATTTTAAATTTACTATTGTACTTGAATTATAGTTTAGCTTTTGATATGCTATATTGTAAACAATATTTCCCCCCACCAAAATGTTTAAATATTATTATTATTGTGTTCTTGATTCCCACATTGCAGGTGAAAAGTTTGAAAGGCTGCTGTTTTCACCCTCAATACTTAGCTTATATTTTCTCTCTGCAAGCAGGTCTAAAATTACTATTTTCCCCCTGATGTAATAGCATCTTACTATTTATGCTATAGAAGGTACACCCCATCCTTAGCAGCCACATTGTACTACTTCTTATAATTTCTAGGGTAGATCTCAGTTCTCTGGGAGAAGAGGGAACGGAAACCCTATTTGAGACATGAGTCAAGGATTAGGAGTGGACTTCTTATGAATTTCCTTCCTACATTTGGTCATGAACTCGCTTGTTCATTCAATCATTCTTCTACACGTTCAGAAAACATTTATTAAGCAGATGCCAATAACATAGCAAGGTTGGTATTGGGCAATGGGTTTAGGGAGCCATATCTTCTCCTTTTAAGAAATTTATAGTTTGCTCTTTTACCTTTTATTGACATTTTAATTATGGCATGATTTTGTTCTTTGCCAATTATTATATCCCAGCATTTATCTATGTATGTCAACACAAGTTTTCACTTTTCTGCAACTACTTTGGTATATCATTCCTTATCCACATAATCCAATCCAACATGTATTTATCACTAGAACATTTTGTGCCACAACCAATGATCTGCGGTCAGAGATCCATAGGTGAGCAACGATGCCTAATCGATACTACACTCTTCAATTTTTTTTTGTTCATTTTTGTTCCAAAAGTTGAGAGAGCTACTTTTTCCAGAGTAGATCTGAAAATGAGAAGGGAGCAAATATTTTTTTGTTTTATCTGTTTAATACATAATCTTGGATGGAGATTTAGTAACTTACCCCATTTCCAGCCTCAGGATTTTGCAGAAGTGAGAATGGAACAGGAGAAAATTACCTTTCCACTGGCATCTGAGGTAGTGGAGGGGAGATAATAGGATATATACCGATGGAAATTTTTTTCTTAAACAATGTTTACTAAGCTAGAGACAAAAGTTTCAAAACTTAGTCTTCTGTTTTCCTTTGAGTTCAACAATGAGAATGGACAAAAATCTGAGAGTGAAATCAAGCATGGAAAAGCACATTCATTAATGACGTTCGGTTTCTTCCCCTCAAGTTTACCCCCTTCATTTCTTTAGCAACAGGGTAGAACACCGGCTTTGTAATTGAAAACCAGAACATTTTTTTCCTGACTCTTGTATTATTCATTGTTATTATGCATAGGAATGTGGGACATTCTCAAATTCTTTCATTTGTAATATTAATTTTAAGAAGTTTTCTCAAGGGGGTGGAAAGATGACTTAGTATGTAAAAGAACTTCCTGTGCTAGCCCAATTATTTGAATTGAATCCTTGGAACCCATGGTGGAAGGAGAGAAACAACTCCTAAAAGTTGTCATTTGACATCCACAAGTGAGTGCACACAGCACAAGACACACACATGCATTGCTTCCTTATAAATGTAAATATGAATGATGATTTTCATTTATAATTTTAAAAGACATAATATTTATAGGTAGAATTATAATTATTCTATATGTATCTAAATATCTATTATATATCTTAGATATTAGACAGATCTTTAAAAACATCGCTTAAATTTTTAATTTTAAATTTAAATTTTTTTATCACTGAGTTTTTTCTAAAAAAAAAAAAAAAAAAAAAAAAACATGATTACATTGAAAACTTTGTATAGGCCGGAGACTTTGGAAGGGAAATGAATGATAAACTCAGATTATAGCAGCAGTATTGTTGAAGCTTGGAAGTATGGTTTTGTCAGTAAATAACACAAAAATTATAGTAGGCATATAAAATTTTGAAGTTACATTCTAAAATGCAATTATATATTTTTAGTTTGAGAGTTATATCACTTTAGTTATTAAAGTGCTTTAAAATATTTTCTAACTTCTCAGACTGTGATTGTTATCTCCCGAAGTTCAATTTGAAGTTTTACACTTTCTGTAGGGCACAGATAAAGGTACTAATGCTGATGCTGTAGAAGAGCAGTAGAGAAATGATGGAAAACCTCTTGGTGCTTGAGAATGGGAAAGGTCCAACATCAAGGCCTGGGTGGCCCATGACTGTGTGTGAAGTCAAGTCCATAGCTAGCCATCCAGGAAAGTGGGAGTTCCACTCTAGAGAATCAATCCTCCTAAGACTAGAATCTGCAAATGACAGCAACTTCTCCTTTCCCCAGGATAAACCTAACACAGAGGTAAAGCCACTGCCATGCATAACCTGGGGACCTTGGAGAGAGGTCTGTGTCGAATGTAACCACTCAGGGAAGGTCAAAATTTCTGCCCAATATTGTGAAGTTCCTTGTCCTCCAATCTGCTCCATCATCAGCCCACCACCAGAGGAATGTGGAACCATAGCTCGTGGTTGGTGATCACAGCTCCAGTATACAGGAGGGGACTGCAGCTACAGTTTCATAGGAAGAGACCACATTTCTAGCTCACAGGAGGTGACCACAACTCTAGGTCATGGGAGTGGACTACCTCTACGTTCATGAGAGGTGACCATAGCTTCAGCTCACGGGAAGGAACCACAAATCTGGCTCATGGGAGCTGAATAGAGAAAATGTAAGGAATATTTATTTATTTATTTATTTAGTTAGTTAGTTAGTTCTAATTTTAGTTTTTGAGATAAAGCATTGCTATGTAGTCCAGGTGGACTCAGACCCACTATATAGTCCCAGGCTACTCTTGAATTTACAGTGATCTTCCTACCTCAACCTCCCACATGCTGGATTTAGAGATATGTGCCAAAATTCAGGTTTATTGTATTTTTATGTTTTCTAGAACTTCAGCAAGTTAACCTGTTGCTTACATCAGGTAGGACTATATTCATAGATACTAACCAGCATCAGTCTTATCCTTAAAATTTCACATGCATGCTCCAAGTCTAAGGTTAGAAGCCACTTTTCTGTAATAACTAATGCTACAGTCTTTCTTTGTACTTGATTCACTTCCCTTGCATTTCCACTTGTTAAAAATTCCTAGATAATGAGGACCAAAGAGATGGCCCGGCAGTTAAGAACGCTAGTGACTCTTACAGAGGACCCAGGTTCAGATCCCAGCACCCACATGGTGACTAACAACCATAGATAATTCCAGTTCCAGGGAATCTGTTGCCCGTGGACATTTTACAACATAGGTGCACTTGAATATATGCAGGAAAAACATTCATACGCACAATAAAAATTTAAATTCTGGGGTGTGATGGTGTACAGATTTGGTCCCAGAGCTCAAAAGGCAGAGACAGGTGGATCTCTATGAGATCAAGGCCAGCCTGGTCTATGTAGTGAGTTCCAGTGGGACTGGGACTAGGGAGACCCTGTCACATATACACACAAAAATGATTTATTTAGAGCTGGAAGATGGCTCAGTGTTTAAGAGCACTGGAAAAATTCCTATTTAATCATTATTTCTTATTTCATTTGTTTCTTTTTCTGTCAGTTTAAAGAAATAAAAGTTCTCCCATCAGTGAAACATAAAGGTCTACCAAGGCACTATTTTGTTTTACAAGTATAATTATTATTTAATGCTTTTTTTCTCTGTCATTAATGACAAATATAATTTCAGTACTGGACGCATTGATGCATATAATATAAAATGTAGCAAGTGCTCTTTTGGGTGAATAATATATTTTCTTATATTTTCTGAATTCCAGGATGCTAATTACCATGCTCTATTGCAGAGATTAAGTTCATAACCATTTACTCTGCTGCTCTCGATCATTATACCTGCATTTCCATGAATCTCCAAGACCTAGCCATTCAGAGCATGGAAACATTAAAACACATTCATATTCTGCTAAATAACTTCTGTCTTAATAGACTTCTTTCAAACTTTCCTTCAGAGTGATGCTGACATTTTGAAGTTCTAAACATGTTCTTACATGGTAGTTTGTGTTTCTTAAGAAATATCTGGTTTATTTTTGTGATTGTTGCTGTTAATTTTAAAATCACAATGTTAATTTTCACAAATATGTTTCTATAACTTTCAGCGGATTTGCATAGGCTATAGAGGTCAATTTAGGGATGGAAAAACCAGATATCTTTAAAAAATATGTTATTTATTATTTTTGTTTTATGTGTATGCGTATATTGCCTGCATGTGTGTAAGTGCACCCATGTTGTGCAATGCCCACCAAGGTCAGAGGAAAGCATTCAATCCCCTGAAGCTGGAGTTACAGACAGTTGTTAGCTGCCATGTGAGTACTGGGAATCGAACCTGGGTCCTCTTCAAGAGCAGTCAGTGCTCTTAACTGCTGAGCCATCTTCCCAGCCCCAGAACCTGCTATCTTTAAGATATTCCTTCTTTTTTCCCACTAATATGACAGAAATCTCCATTTGATCAAGCTTTCTTTTAAATCTCTCAACGAAATTATCAAATTTATTCATACATATATCTTGTATACATTGAACCCCATAGGACACAGTCTCACAGCGTAGCATATACTGACCTCAAAGTCTGGGTCCTTATGTCTGAGCATCCTGAATACTGCTGTTATGGATGTGCACAACTATGTGCAGCTCCACCTCTCTATGAACACTATGGTGTTCCTTTTATTGACTTCTGTCACTGTCACTGTGCAGTGTCTTCTGTCACTGTTGCTATGCAGTGCCATACTGGGTGGCATCCGTCCTGCTTCTCAGCTTCTGTCTTCCGCTGTTAAAGCTCCACACACTTACATTTGAGTGTATTATAATATTGAGCATACTTCATTACTTCATTTTAAAAAAATGAAGTTTGAAATAGAACATTAAAATATCTGCCTCCTCTTGATTAAGCTAAGAAATAAACACTGAAAATCCCAGTTTAGATTTCTTTTACAAATTATTGTACAAGCATGATCATGTTAACTTCCTCAACTGCCCCCAAACTCAAGTACATGAGCTGAGGAAGACAGAGTATTCTGTACCATCCATCTGACTTTTCATCCATTTTTTGGTTATTTATTTATTCACTTCTACTTGATGGGAACCTGTTGCAAGCTCTTCTAAATGTTCCTTTGTAGTGCTGTATTAACATTACACTGCTAATGACTGAGGCACATGTATTAAACTGACTTGTTTCATGATCGTTATAATCTCACCGTTTTGCATCCCTGTAGCTCAGCATCAACATTCTTGGGACCGGAGGTCAAATCTCACTAGCCTATGGTTCTTACTTCTGGACATTAGTTAAGCTTATAGTCACGGATAGTTTATAAATATCCTGGAAAAACATGTACTTGCTCGACAATTGCTTTTCGGTGGCCCGATAAGAACATGAACATTAATATCTGGGCTCTACATTTAGAGACTCACATTCAGTTGATTAGAAACATACTCTGAAAATCAGGATTTCCATAGCACCCTGAGAAGATTCTAATGTGAGCACAGCTGAAAGCTATTGGTGTAAGGACCTGTTAGAAGTGGTTAGAGGAGGAGATATTCACAGCTGTAATATCAAGAATTCGCTCCTGCTGCAGTCAGAGTGGTTGCTACTGAGAATTGCTTTTAAAAGATCATCACCATTGGGAGATGCAGAGGAGCTACCTACTTATAAGAGTCACTGCTGTCGCAGAGAGCCACTGCCACCAGGAAGCCAGAAAATGAGGTTCATATGGTGTTACCCCTGGCTGCTACTACAAAGAGAATGAAAGGACTTGAATGTGCTAATATTTCTTTTTCCTCTTTTACATTTTAGTGAATAACACAGAAACATGGGATGAGGGGACATTTTAGATCTTCTCTAGTGGTAGTTTTTCCTGAGACTCTGAGACTATCTGGAAGGTTATTTGAAAGAATAAAAAACATATTGAATCGTAAGCCAAACTTTAGCTTCCCAAAGGAAGTGCATGACTTTGGAAAAAGGAAAATAAATTCAGGATGGATTAATTTTAACACTGAGCAATTCTTCAGTGTATTTATATAGTAATACCTTGCATACAGTTTATTTTAAAATTATTCTCAAAGAAATATTTTTATAGATTCCAGCTTATGATTAATAAAAACATTAAATATTCTATTTGCCAATATCTAGGTGATGATGTATGTAATTTCCAAACTGACTTCAACTATTCCTTTAAAAGATAGGGCATAAAAGAGCTGTGTTAATGATGGGGAGAAGTGGTAGTTACATTATGTTTTATTGTAGAGTACCATGTAACCAAGTCTTCCAAACTCATGGGTATTACATGGAATCACCAACAATTCTGCTTGTTGACTGAACTTTTCTGAAAGGTATTCATTTAGTATTCCCTTCACTTAGCTGGAAGTAACTGCTGAGGTCTCTGAAAGTTCTGCTGGGGTGGATGGTTCACCTACATGCTGGCAGATGATTCTACCTGTCAGCTGGAAGCAGAGTAACATTGACAGACATGCTGACAACTGGCTTCTGCATGTGACTTGGTTTTTACCTACTATGATGACTGAATTCTAAGATTACCCCAAGAATGAATGTTAAAAGAGGTAGAAAATAGAGACTTACAGTACCTTTTAAACTCAAGTAAGGATTTCCAAGAATGCAAGTTTGCCTCTTTTTATTTATAAATGGAGTCACAATGCCTACTATTTTCAATGATAGAGAATAGTGTTTGTCTATTGATGGCAGAGTGGCAAGCTTACATTGTAAACCAGCAAGAGAATTAGGAAGTATCTTGAACATTTTCTTTTACTATAGCAGAATACCACAGTCTCAAAATTTGGAAAGAAAAGAAATTTATTCTCAGAAGTCTTGTAACTGAGAAGTTCAAGATCAATAGTCACAGCTGGTAAGGGCTTTCAAGCTGCATCATAGCATGGCAGAGACATCATATGGTGGGAAAGCCCATAAGAGAGGGAGAGAGCCAGATGTGAGCTCACTTTCATTACAGGACCCCTTCTCCCATGATAACCATGTTAATGGTTATCCATTCATGATAATCCATTCATGAGGGTGGAGATCTCTTGAGTTAACTACCTCCTTAGGGTTTAATGTCAGTACCATGAGACTAGCAATTAAATCCCAAAAGGAGGTTTGGAATGTAAATTTAAACCACAACAAGAAGTATTTATGATCATTTTTCAAAACAAAATGGAGTACGTAACAGCTCTGCTTTAAATTTTTATTTCAGTTAATAACTGGACTAGAAAAATGTAATGTAAGTATTTAAGCATTCCATTTAAAATGAGGAATTTACTAAGTTGTTGAGTTGCTTTCTAAAATGCAATACCATGACTAGCTTTCATATTGTTATTCAATCAGAAATAAAAGCTGTGGCTTTGAGAGTTGTATCATGGGATTAGTTATGTTTGGCTTCAAAGCAAATCTTTTATTAATTAATTCACTTGAATAATTCAGAAATTAATTTATTGTTTAGATAACTTTATTAGAAAGACATGTTTACTATTTGTTCTAGTCTGCTTTCTATTGTTGTGATAAAACACTGACCAAAACCAACTTGACCAGAAAAGTGTTTTATTTCAGCTTACAACTCGCAGGTTACAATCCATTACTGAGGGAAGCCAGGGCAGAAACCTGGAATCATGAGCTGAAGCGCAGACCACAGAGGAACTCTGCTGACTTGCTCCTCTGGCCTGTACTTAGCCTACATACTTATAGAAGCCAGGGTCACCTGCTTAGAGGTAGCACCACCCAGACTAGGCTAGGCCAAACCACATTACTCTACAAGAAGAAAATACCTCACAGATGAGAAAGAAAGCTAAAATTAAATGAGGAAGAAAACTTAATTGAGAAAAATCCAGACCTGTGTAACCTGAGAAACCAGCCTCTGGCTGGCTTAAACAAACAGCTTCCTGTTTACCCAAGATAACCAGTCTTCTAGTTTGCTCAAGAAAACAGGTGCATGTTTAGCTTTCACTTTTGCCTCTGTAATTATACTTCCCCACTTAGAATTCCAACTCATATGCCGCCCCCCCCCCCCGCCTTTGACTGGTAGGGTAGAGACCTCTGTGCATAGAACCTGATGATGATGTAGACTCCTGTCTCCTGTGCATGATCCACAGTCATGTATGCTGATAGGCCCTCTGACCCCAGGGCCCACCAATGCCAGAGTGGGTTGGAGGTGATGTTGGATTAACTGTAAATATTGTAAAGAACCTACTGCTTTGGAAATTCCTTCCCTGGTTCTGCTGCCAGCAGGTTCAGGATAAAAGCTGTGAATTCCTACCTTGTCCTGGTACCTGATTTGAAGTGGTGGTTCCTGTAACAGTTTGATGTGTCGATTGTGTTTCCCTCTTCCCATGTGTTTCAAATGGACAACTGAAGCTATCTACCACACTATTAAACTTCATATTCATTATATATTTGATCATCCTTATATTTGAAGGGAAATATTTGGAAATTTGATGAATGGAACAGTCTGTTCACTGCAAAACATTACGGTAGTAATTCAAATTAATTTACTTTCATATCTTCAGGATCTTAGAGTGAAGTGATTTATGATTTTTCTTCTTTCAAATGTCATATACACTATTGGAAGTGTGTAGTTTTTAGGATGTCAAACTAAAGTTTAGATTTATTAGGCTAACTACTGGTTCTGGCCAACTGACTAGTACTGTTATTTTTAAATGATGGGAAGCTACAAAATTTCCACATAACTCTATGCTGCGTGATAAGACCATAGAATGAAATATGTAATTGTTCTATGGACATTATTACTTGTCAAAAGGGAAAAGAAACATAACTGAAATCCATGTTCACTTTTTCCCATATTATCTCTTTTTTGTTACTCTTTTTTGTTAATCCCTCTGACAAGCTAAAAATGTTACATTTTAGTGTGTGATAGTTCGGGAGCAGCATTTTGGTTATGAATATGCAAATGATTCTTGTTAGAAAGTATCAGTTTATGAGATAAAGAGTTATTCTCTGCAGTAGTATATAGAATAATCTGTAAATTGAGAGTATATGGGTCAGGAAGTCATTTGGCATATAGCATAAATAAGGACATTCTAAAAAATAAATTGATATGTGAGGTCTATATGGACAGTGTGGGAACCTGGAATCTCACTCAAAAAAACCTGAAATGAGAAATACCTTGACTTTTATACCCTCTTTTACTAAACAGATTTATCATTTGTCACACAGCATAGGCTGGCTTCCAACTTTGAAAAGTGCTTTTATTGTCATGTGTGAGATTTCCCAACTTTCTCTGGGTTTGAGAATACCTAAAAGTAAGATACCATATAGATGTACAAAGTCAAAGCTGTCAATATTCCTTCCTGTTGACAGAGAGAGAGAGAGAGAGAGAGAGAGAGAGAGACAGAGAGAGAGACAGAGAGAGAGACAGAGAGAGAGAAAGAGAAAACAAAACATATTACCAATATGCAACATCTGAAAATCGAGTAAGAAAAAACAATTTTAAAAATAGATTAAGCTATCAATGAATTGACAGAGATGAACATTTTTCAATCAATATGAGTTGATTACAAAGTTTTACAAGTTTGAGGAAATAAGTTTAGTGATAGAATGTCTATCATGTTTAAGGGCCTGAATTTGAAGCTCCAACATCATACCCACATACAGATATACAGATAGATACACACTGATATATACACATCTAAATATTTTTCCTTGTTGTATTCAAGAGTGTATAACTACATTACTTTTAATTATTAAGTTTAACTAATAGCTTCATTGACATGTATTTCATATCATTTACCTATCTGAAATATTTCAAATATTTTTTTCATATACTCACAAAATTATAGAACCATTACTGGAATGATTATTAAGATTTTTAAAAACATTTTTATTTACTTGTGTAGGAGTGTGCCTGTGTGTGGGTATGTGCATATATGCTCAGATGCCCAAGGAGGACAGAAGGTGTCAGATCTGCTGGTGCAGGAGTTACAGGTGGTTTTGAGCGGCCTAATGTAGATACTGGGAACTGAACTTCAGTTCTCTTCAAAAACAGCTAAGTGTTCTTAACTTCTGGAGTTATCTTTCCAGCCCCACTAATATTAATTTTAGAACATTTTCCTCATGTTCTCCTGCAAAAGCCATGTCCACCAGTCATTTCCTGGCACAAGCTACTGCTGATCCCCTATCTATCTTTATAGATATATTTATTATGGATGTTTCATACAAATGACTTGATCAAGGTGATTTTGTGATTGGCTTAGTTCTTCCACTATAAAAAATGTCTTTAAGGTTTGTTCACATTAAAGAATATGTCTAAATTCTATTTCTCTATAATGACACATATTTCATTGATGGTTCTACCATACTTTATATATCTATTTATGAGTTGATTATACACACATGGTTTCATTCCACTTCTCAGTTATTATATAAATATTCATCACAAGCATTAGCAGGAACATACATTTCTAATTCTCTAAGGTGTATAACTGGAAGTATGATCGCTGAGTCAATGTGACTTATTTTTAAAGATTTTGCAAATCTGGGCCTGGATAGATGGCTCAGCAGTTAAGAGCACTGACAGCTCTTACAGAGGACCATTGTTCAGTTCCTGACAATCATATGAAGGCTCATAACCATTGACAAATCCAGTTCTAGAGGGTCTGACACCATCTTCTGTCCTCTGTGGGCATTGCACACACGTGATACACTTACAGACATACAAATACTCATGCACATAAAACTTAATTTTAAAAGGATTTTGAAAATCCTATATTGTTATATTTGGAGGCAACATAGGGAGAGAGCTAAGACCCTGAGTAAAGCAGGTAAGAAAGTCGTTACTTGTGTCAGTGATGCCTGAAAAAGACACCAAAGGTTATGTACAATGAAATCAGAAGGATAATTTATGTTGCATGAGGGGACATTTTGGAAATCATTTTTGCTAGCTAAATCTTAACCCCATGTATTACGTACACAGTTTTGTACTTCAAATTTATGAGAAAAGTATGTGGCTTGAATGGCAACACAAGTATAAGTCAAATGTCAAAGTTTATTTATTCAATTTTTAACATTTATTATTACTTCAGTCTCTGTCTGTCTCTGTCTCTCTTTCTGTCTTGTGTGTGTGTGTGGGGGGGGGGGGTCATGCCCATGCTGTGAATTCAGAGGACAGCTTTTAGTAGTCGTTTCTCTCCTTCCACAATGTGTGTTTCAGGGATCAAACTCATGTCATCAGACATAGTAGTAAGTCCCTTTTTTTGCACTGGATCCTCTCACCACCTGAGCATATATTCACTTTTGATCATTTACTATGTGGCAAATCCTTCTCTAGGTAACTGGGTGCATTTCTGAACAAAAGACAACTATTTTTGCCGTCATGGAGCTTACCTGTTTGGAGGGACTGGAGACATTTCTACAAAATGAATGATGATTGGAAAAAAAATCATCCACGCACACAAGGTACATATATTTGTACTAAAATAAGTGAATAAAGGCACTACTCAAATGGTCCCTAATCATTATACCATTACTAAGTCAATAACCACTTCAATTTATCTAATTAATAATTAGATATCATCTAATTATTCAATTGTATGTTAAATAAAACAATATTCTTTAATCCGTTTGTCAGTTATATTTTTTCTTTTAGACATGTTATTTGTGTATTTATTTTTAGGTTCTTACTATCTTTACCTCCCAAATACTGGGATTATTCACATGTGTCTCTATGCTGGGCTTGCTCCTACACGTTTTATGCAATTGTAGATATAAACCATAATTTCTTAGTCCTGAGAAACCACCAATCATATGATTTACCAGTAAAATAATATGTTAATAAAACATATTAATGAGGGATTTGTTAGAGTAAATCTGTACATGGGTTGCAAGAAATAAAAATTTTTTTTGGTCTTTTTGGGACAGGGTCTCCCTGTAGCCCCAGCTGTCCTGGAACTCACTATGTAGACCAGGCTGGCCTTGAACTCACAGAGATCCTAGAGTCTTACTGTGCTGTCCTGGGTGGCCTAAATTTACTTTATAGACCACAGTGGCCTCAAACTCACAGAGCTCTGCCTGCCTCTGCCTCTGCCTCTGCCTCCTGAGTGTTGGGATTAAAGGTGTGTGTTACTATGCCCAGCAAAAATGTTTCTTATATTTGAAGAAATGGTGAAATGGTGTATAACATCAGTAATCTCATCTTCATCACCTTCTTTCCAGGTGGCCAAGAAAAGTCCTGTCTTTGCAAGGCATTTATGCAGATAATATTTGTGCTGCCACTCTAAGCTCTTCATCAGAATGCCGCCTGAAGCAATATTCTAATAGTTGTGATTCAATGCAGTTGAAGCTTACTGGCTGCATCCTATGACAGGATTGAATTTCCCACTGCCTTCTTAGGCTAGTATAGTTTGGCCCTACTAGCTCTTGATCTCTCTTTTGCCTCTTGGATTTTCTGGGTTTCAGAGCCTCAACCCTCTACCACTTAGAGTTCTAGGAAAGGAAAGATTCTTGCTGCTTGTAATGTAATGTCGTCTAAATCCTCTAATAGAATGAGAAGTTCAAACTAGCATTAGCATGAAAACATTAACTGTGGACTGTAGACATGACTCAAAGAGTAAGAAGAGCCCCAGCTGCTTTTTCAGAGGACCTGGGCTCAGTTCCCACATGGTGGCTAACAAGAATCCCTAACTCCAGTTCCAGGAGATCCAATGCCCTCTTCTGGTTGGTGCAGGCATTGAATGCATACGGCACACATACGTTGGGGCAAAACACTCATACACATAAAAAGATAGAAATAAATAGACAAAAATACAACTTGAACATGTTATATATTTTTGTATGTATACACATATACATGCATACATATTGCACTTTTTGTGACTATACAGCAGTTACCTTATCCAGTTTCCTGGGTTGTGCAATATACTGCTGTATAAACTTACAGAATACCAATTCATAAACTTTTACTTTTTTCATTTTGTTACTAAAATATTGCTACAATGAGCTATATTATGTATACATATGTTAACATTTCCCTAGTGTGAGTATATTTTTAAATGCTAATGATAGTATGTCTAGGAAGTATATATCTGTTAGGTTAATGAATATAAGTTTGAAATTTTGATACTTTTATATAAATTGTCTCTCACTTATCCCTGACATCAGTTCTAAGAGCCAGAAGAAGAAGCCCTATGTTTGGTGTGAACACTGCATGACAGAGAGATTCAACTCCCTTTTTCTTGGTTCAGTAGAATACTGATTAAAACTCACAGTGAATGGAATAGTTTTGGTTTAGTGATTTGGCGTATCAAAAAAAGAAAACCCTATTCTATTAGAATACTTTTCTGTGTGTCTCTGTCTCCCAAGAGTAAAGGAATGTCATTGTTATCAGGAAGTATTAAAGGGTGACTTGTTTTACAATGGTAACATTGCAATTAAAGATTTAACAACCTCACTTAGCCCTATTTTCACATATTGATTTTTGTAATATATAGACATATATATGTATAACTTATTCTTAATTTGTTTTTCTTTTTTTGAGTAATTCTCTACACATGCAGATAACGGTAGAAAATCAGCTTGACATAGATGCCTGTGCATTTGCACTGCAGCAGACTCATCAAGCTGATGGCTGAATTATTTCATGATAAGATAATTTTCCTTTAAGTCTTAATACCGTGGGGTCACATGGTCTGGTGGTATTCATGAAGGAGCTGTCACTTTCAGGCTCCTAACATCAGTCACTCTTTTTTCTATATTTGGTTTATGGATTCAGGAAAGTGTGATAGCAGTTATTAGCTGCTCTCAGAAAATCCTTTTACAAGATAGATTTATTTCCTGATTAATGATGGAAATGATCCCGTATTAATTTCAGTTTTTGATATCAACAATTTTGTGTTAACATCAGTCTTGCTATGCTCACCTTTCAAATTACTGTGATCATTCTAATGATTAAAAAGCGATTGTTTGAATTAGAGTCACTCTGTAATTACCAGACAGAGCCTTTCTGACATTTCTAACGAAATTTGGGTACAAGGGGTCACATGTCCTAACCCAACAAAAGGTTTTCCTATAGCAGCTTTTATTGTAGTGTGAATTCATGTAAGTTTAAAGCACAGAGAATCAGACGAGTGGTATTTGTTCTACATTATGTCCTTTCTAAATATGATCCATGTTAGGCCCTGTGCAATTTAAAATTTTTCTTTTACCCTGAAATTAGATACCTTATTCAATCTTTTATTTGTAGAGCAATGTATTCCTCAACTTTTATTTTATACTAACACCAAACTGGCTTTTCTACTATTCTAGCTTTTGCTGGTCTTTCTTTCTTTCTTTCTTTCTTTCTTTCTTTCTTTCTTTCTTTCTTTCTTTTTCTTTCTCTCTCTCTTTCTTTCTTTCCTTCTTTCTTTCTTTCTCTCTCTCACCTCTTCTCTCTCTTCTCCTCTCTTCTCTACTGTGGCCCAAAATAAACTTTCCCTTCCATCCTTCTTTTCCTTCCTCTTTCCTTCCTTCCTTCCTTCCTTCCTTCCTTCCTTCCTTCCTTCCTTCCATTTTTTTCTTTCTATCTCACTCTACAGCCTGACTGACCTGATACTTGCTAGATCTTACAGACTAGTCTTAAACAGATGGGAATTCTCCTGCCCAAGGAAAGCCTTAGGCTTCCAAGTGCCGGGGTTATATGTGTGAGCTATGACACCCAACTTTTTACTCTCTTTTAAATTTGCATTCTTAGTCTATGTGACATTTTTATTCCTTGTTATTAATCCATATGATTAATGAGAATGGGGACCTTTTTATTGCAGCATGAGAAAAGAATGCTCTTTCACTGTTCTTGAGTCTAATAACCTTAATATTTCATACTTTCATTAATATTCTGATGAAATAAATCAATGAAAGTAGCAAATAATTTCTCCAAACAAATAGACTTCCAAAACAATTGAAGTGGAAAAAATCTTTAACAATTTTGTTCAACATTTAGCTTTGTTTTTTCCAGGTTTGAGCTATAAATGAAAAAAATAAAATTATATATAAAAATATCAGTTGTGAGAATTTTATGTTCACATGTGAAAGGATAGTCACAATCAAATTTATTAGCACAGCCATTAGCTCAAGTTAACATATTTTATGTGATGAGAGTATTTAAATGCTAGTAATTTTCAAGTATACAGCATTTTAAATAGTAACCACAGTACATTAGTTCCCCTCAACATAAACATTTTATATCTGAAAATTTGTGCCTTTTGACAATCTCTACCCAACTACTGTTCTCTTCTGAGCTTGGATTTTTTAGATTAGAAGCAGAAGTGAGGGTGCACAGCATTTTCTGTCTGAGTTTAGTTTATTTTTGTCAAGCATAGTGCCTCTCAGATTTACCCACATTGTCACAATTGGCAGAGTTTCTTTTTTTAAGGTCACATATTGTTCTACTCTGGGTATGTACACACAGACACACAACACAATTAGCAAAATTTGTTGGAGCCTTTATTTAATAATAGCACTAATTTTTTTCCATCCATTTATCTATTGAGATAGCTGGCTCCTATAGTAATTTAACAATCTAAGGAGCTTACATGCCATTTTCCATAATTAGAGATACCAAATTACAACCCCACAGCTGAGATCAACAATTCGCATGAAACCCTCATGAACATTTATTGTGTGTCTTTTAAAAAACAAGTGTGGCCGGGTGTGGTGGCACACGCCTTTAATCCCAGAACTTGGGAGGCAGAGGCAGGTGGATCTCTGTGAGTTCAAGGCCAGCCTGGTCTACATAGTGAGTTCCAGGACAGCTGGGACTACAGGGAGACCCTGTCTCAAAAAGACCAAAACACTCACACACACACACACACACACACACACACACACACACACAAACCAAACAAGTGAACGTGCATGCATTCTAGCTTTGGTTTACATTTCCTCGATCTCAGTAATCTGGAGTAATTTTTCATTTACCTACTGGCCATTTGCATGTGTTCTTGAGACAAATATCTATTCAGGCTTTTGAATTGGATCATTTTCTTCTATTGAGCTGAATGAATAATTTTATATTTATATTAACCCTAATCAATTATATCACCTGAATATATTTTCAAACACTTTGCAGATTGTCATCATGTTTTAAAATTGTTTTCCTTTTCTAGAATCTTTCTGGATATTGGTCTTACATGTAAGTCTTCCAATTAAAATTTGCTTCTGTTGGGTTCAATTTTGTTCTTTTGAATATGAATACCAATTTCCATTTCTTTTATTTACAAGAGTATTTTTGTGTATTATTTGAATCTTTGTTGGAGATTATTTGACCATATATATCTGGGCTTAAATAATACCTAAATTACTTATAATATTTAATGTAGTATAAATGTAATGTGAAAAGTTGCTGCACATTATCGTTTGAGAGAGAACAAACAAAACCAGTGGGTATACATATAATCCAGACAAAGTTTCTCCTGGCTATTTTCTAACTGCAGTTGGTGGAGTCCATTGGGGATCAGAGTCATCTGTATTTTGCTGAGGAATCTTCACATAGACATTAATCAGGAATGTAGATCTATTGCTTTCTACTATCTTAGTATTCTTTTAAGGTACTGGTATTATTGAATCTCTAGCCTAGGAAAATGAGTTTGTTCCCTTTTCTTCATTTTTTTAAGAAAGATTTGAGCAGGAGTGCCATAAACTATTTAAATATTTGGAGAGAATTCACTGGTAGAGACATGTGGCTCTGGTATATTCTTTTTTGAAGCTTTTAAAATTATAGGTTCAACCTGCTTACTTGTTTTTGCTTTGTTCATTTTTAATATTTCTTTGACACTTTCACTTTCCCTTTTACTTTTGCGATGTGCTCTATGTCACATAAGCACCATTTTATATTATGTATCCATTGGGAAATTACTGTAACAATATGTTAGTACCTTTGCTGCTTATTAATGCAAAAGTGGTGTTAAAAATGATTTATAGACCACCACTACATTATGGGAGTTACCAATGAATCTTATACTTTACATATTTCATGTTGTTACTCAGCATCTTTTGTTTCAGCTGGAAGAAGTTCTTTGATTAGCTCATGTACTGTAGGTCTAATATTGACGAATTCCCTCAGAATCTGCTTCTCTGCATTGTTTCTGCCTTTATTTCATTTCTGAGGGAAAATAGCTATTTACAGTATCTTGGTTGGTAAGTTCTTTTTCTCTCTCTCTTTTCTCTACTTTAACTATGTCTCACTCTTTTCTTTCCTGTGCAGTTTCTTCTGAGAAATTAATTGATGATCGTGTGGAGAGTCCCTTGTATAAGACAAATCTCCCTTTCTCTCACTGCTCTCAGTATTCTGTGCATATATTTGATCTTTTTTCAATTAAAAACTTATTAAGTCTTTGAGAACTTCATATCATATATAATGCTTTTAATCATACCCCTCATTCCCCCCTCCTACACCTACTGGACCCACCGCTTCCAACTTCATGGCCTCAGCTTCTTCACCTTCTCCTCTTCCTCCTCCTCTTTCTGTTCATATATAATGTTTATGAGTTTTCCTGCATTGTGTTTGTGCATCACATGTGTACAATGCCTATGGAAGCCATAAGAGTGCATCAGATCCCCTGTAACTGTAGTCACTGATAGTTGCTAGTCACCATATGCTAGGAACCCAACCTGGGTCTTCTGCAAGAGCAGCAAGTGTTTTTAACCACTGAGCCATCTCTCCATTTCCCCTTCTCTTCACCGTCCTCTCCCCTCCCCTCCTCCTCATCTTTATTCTATTCTTCCTCCTCTTTCTTCTTCAATGACTCAGAGTCTATTGCCACTTGTATGTGCATGGTTGCTTGGTCATCTACTGGTCATCAGCAACCTGCCAGGAGCCACACAACTCAAGAAAACTCATTATGCTTGTCCTAGCAGCCATCAACTGCCAATAACTCCTCAGATAGAGGTGAGAACTCATGAGCCCTCCCTAATACACACTGAATATTAACTGGCTTGATTTTGTGCAGGTTTTGTCCAGCAACCATAGCTGTTCTGAGTTCATGGGTACAACGGTCCTGTCATGTCTAGAAGACACTTTTGAGTATTCCTGTACATCTTATGGATCTTAACATCTTTCCATCCCCTCTTCCATAATCCCTGAGGCTTGAGGGAAGGGGGGTGATATTGGTGTTCCACTTAGGGCTAAGCAATCCAGTTACTTTTTCCTCTGCACTTTGACAAGCTGTGAGTCTCTGTGTCAATTATCATCATCATGCATCCAGTTATAAAAATAAACTGATGAGGGGTGAAAGTTGCATTAATTGGTAGTTATAAAGATAAGTATATAGAAGGGAGTTTGATGCCATGTTCCTTTACCAAAGACCATAGATCGCCCCTAGATTTATGACCTCCCCATACACGTGTTCTAGGATCAGTTTTTAGGCATGAGTTCCCTCCTGTGGGGCAGACCTTAAATCCAATTAGAAAGAAATTGGCTGGTTGCTTCTATGACATTTGTTTCATGATTTCACCATTATTGTAACTCTTGGGGTTAACAGCTGAGTAATACCGTTGATGACTTTTTTCTCCCAATAGCTTGAATAGCTCCTTTCAATACTGTGAAAGCTAGTCAGCAATCAGAAAGCTTCCAGACCAGTACCAACTTTATTTTCTCTATGTCATGTGATGAAAATGTGTGTTGTCTTCATCTACGAGGTCTTACAGTCTAGTTCTACTGAGTGAAAAAGTGCAATGACAATACATTGTGTTGTTTTAGAAGTCTCTGGAACCTCCTTGAAGGGAGGTATCCCATGTCTAGCAAAGGCTTTTTCTTTGATAATATATGGCTTCTGAAGTTATCTCTCCATGTAGGGTAACTCCAATTAAAACCTTTAAAAAATACATATTTTGAAATAGTAAGGATATTGTGTGTTTGTGTGTGTGTGTGTGTGTGTGTGTGTGTGTATGAACTCTTAGTGGTAGTTATCTCTCTCCTCTACCCATCCTTTCCTTGACCCTCCCATGGCCCCCTCCAGTTAAATCCCATCCCAGTTGCTGCATTTCTCCCTTCTTAACACCTGCGTTCTACCATCTCCCTCTCTTAAGCTTTCTTTCCCAATACTATGACCTTTTTCTACTTGCAGGATTCTGTATGTACTAAAGTTAAATATATAAATGTAAAGATTTGAAGATAGGATACACATATAAAAAAGAACATATGGCAGTTATCTTTCATGTTCTGTAGATTTAGACATGACGTTTCTTTTTATAGACAAGTTCAGACAAAACCAATTGCAGGCCATAAAGCAGGCTCAGTTGGGATCACAGGACACTTCAGGATGTATAATTAGTACTGAGGCCAATGGCTTTTTAACTCAAGGCATGGGGAACTGTGAATCCTTTTGGATTTCTTGACAAGATCGTACTGGTTGAAGCATTCATGCCAGACAGAGTTATATGAGCATTTACAGGGAGATGGAGTTCTTCCCAGGTATGTAGCTAGGACAACAGATATTAGAGATTTTACCTGTTTTCCTGTCCCTCTGTGGTCCTAGATTCTATGCAAAACTACCATAGGGACATAGTTGCCTATAGGTGGCTCCTACTATTACTTAGGGGTAGGAAACCATTTGCACTATAATGCTGTTGAAGTCATTCCTCTGAAATATTCTATTGTTGTTTTATATTATTTAGAATGTCACAAGGATAAATAAGAACATGCCATTCAATATTTTCCATTCTACTTTGCTTTGTGAAGCTCTGTATAGTGAATGAACAAGGCTCATGACAGATCTTCAAGTATATCTTGAATTCTGAATGTCATGTGGTTTATATTCTAAAGCCATACATTTTACAGTATCAGAATATTATCTACTAATGTAGCTCTTCTTTATTGGTCATTTTATTAAGCCTGATTAAAATCAGAACTACATAGGGTTTTGTTGTTGTCCCTATACTAGATCAATAATTCTTTATTTTAAAAATTAACCTGTTATGAAGAGAATTTTATATTCAAAAGCAATAAGTGAAAGGTCAAATTTATATTCTTGCTTATTTGAATACACTTTTAATCCTCATATATATATATATATGAAAGTGAAAATATCAATTCAGATGACACCATAGAGAATAATTTAGAAACAGAAATGCTTATTTAGTAAAGACATCATTTAATATTCAGAATGCTTTTTAGAGTCCATTGATTTCTGAATTTCAAACTCAGAAGACAATATCCATCCTCTTACATTACATTCAGTTTATTGACTCCACAAATGGAATTGGAAATGATTGCAAAAGGTTCATAAACTTTAATAGATGACAAGCTGGGTTAGCTACATAGTGATAGAAGTAAGCAGGAGAATCAGTTTCCAGGTTCTTAGTCAAGTGTTCTATGATAAAAGCGCTGCTTTGGCTCCAAAACTATCCCTTCTCAGATATGTAGGGAGTTTCTTTTATGAGACATCCAATATTTTTTTATTTTTTTTTTTTTTTTTTTTTTTTTTCTTGCAATTATCAGTTGCTGTTCAAAAATTACACTTAAATTTAAATGATTCAAGTTGAAATGCAAGGCCTGTATTTCCTTACTAGACACCCTATAAATATTGACTGTTAGTATAAACTTAAAAATATTTTATCCCTCTAATCTAAATGATATTCTAGCATTTCATGATGCTAATTTTGTGTCAAACTGCTTTTACTTTGTAACATATTGCAATCAATATAGGAAAATTAGTGTAATAGTTTCAGTATAAAATCATTTATTCTTGGGGGCTGGAGAGATGGCTCAGCAGTTAAGAATACTGACTGTTCTTGCATAAACACCTGGGTTTGAATCCCAGCACCCATGTGGCAGCTAACAACTGTCTGTAACTCCAGTCCCAGGGGATCAGGGTATATCCATGGGTATACACACTTACATGCAGGCATAACACTCATACCCATAAAATAAAAATAATAAATAAAATAATTTTAAACACTTTTTACTATCTTTATAATAAAGTTTATAAAAAATAGAAAATTAATGAAATATAAGATTTACAGCAATCAAATAAGTTAAATATCCTATTTTTTTAATCACCAGAGTATACTATCATTTGATGCTTCTTTCTAATTTTGCTAGTTTCAGTTGATAACACTATGGCACAGATATTGATTCGTTTCAAACATATCTTGCTGTAGTCCATCAAAATTTTCACTAGATCTGTACTTTTGCTTCCTTTTTTGCTTTTTCTACATTCTATCTAGAAAGCATTCATTCTACTTTATATAAATTGAGTTTCCATGTTTATTGAAATATTAGATTTTATACAAATTATTCCAGGATTAACCACTGTAATGATTTTCTCTTCTACTTACTCTCTTACAATCTATGTACTCAATTTACACCATTTTAAACTGTATAGCTGGCAATGCTGCTTTGTACACGATTTTCTTGACGTGTATACCAATGTCCTTATGTGGTCACAGCTCTTTGATTAGGCTGTGAATTTTAAACTGAAGAGTAGTATTTTATAAATTTAAAAATATTTTTATTAATTTGATAATTTCATAAAATGTATTTTGATCATGTTCAATGGCCCTAAATTATATCAGAGGTCTGAAAATAAAAAGTACAATTGCAGGAATGAACTCTCTCTTTTGGAGTTGTAGATCATTGAGATCTCATAGTCTTTCAGGCAATGCTGGCTTTTGCCCTTGCACTTGGATAACCACCAGAATTTGATGGTAAGACCCCGTTGCTGAAGAGACCAAATACCTGTTTAGAACACACAAGTAGAAATCAAGCTGGTACTGACTGTGAAGCTGCATCTCTTCTGGCTAGCTTTCATATTACTAAAAGGTCCTATGCATGCTACTGGCAGAGAAAAGTAATCATCACCCTTACCCAACTGTGACCATAGCAATTGGCTTGGCAAAATATGTCTACTGGGGAAATAGTGGCACAAATGTTATGGCAGCAACCAACCACTTAAAAAAATGTCATTAAGTCAGTGTACTAAATAATTAAAATAGTGCTGCTGATATTAAAATGTTGAGGCTAAAAGATTTTAATACATAATGTTTGAGGATAGTTTGAAACATTAATTTTATTTTTATAATCTTAGAAAAGCACCTCAGAAATTTCCATTAAAATTTCATGGTTTATGTTTATACTCATAGACATGAGCCTCTTTCGACCTTGGTCAGAGGCACTTCTTTTTGCAATGGGAGCTGTCAACAGAGAGATGCATAACTGATAAAAGTGCTGAGAATCTTTTTTCTTTTTTTGTCTTTTTGAGACAGGGTCTCCCTGTAGTCCCAGCTGACCTGAACTCACTATGTAGACCAGGCTGGTCTTGAACTCACAGAGATCGCTTACCTCTGCCTCCCAAGTGCTGGGATTAAAGGTGTGAGCTACCACGCCTGGCTGAGAATAAGAATCTTAATTCTCAACTCTAAACAGAACATTTATATTAACTCCATCACCAACAAAGTTCAGGAAACTTTGCAGAAGAGGCAGAAAAATCAAAAGAGCTGAAGGATGGAGTAAAGTGCTGATAAGTGATGTCTTCTGGACATAACATGGCTATCACACTCAAGCCACTGTGGCTACCTGCACAAGAACCATAGAAGATCAAGGTAGCCAAAATTCTGCCACAGATGGAGTCAGTGATCTCCAGAGCCCTGTACATTCCTGAGGACCTAGTGGAAGTTGATGGTTGGTGGAAAGGGAGAATCATTTGTCTTTTGAAGCTGTAGCCACTTATTAGATTTCCTTGTTCCAGTGGATGACTTCAACCTCATGCATGCATGGGCAACACTAACTGTACTTGCTGGATTATAAAAATGTTGAGGGATATAGGAGTAGTTGGAGTGGCAAATGAGGGAGAAATGGTCATATTTTATTGCATCATAAAAGGAGTATGGAATTTACTCACATGCAGAACGAATGAACACCATCTTCCATTTCTGTTTTATGTATAAACAACCAATAAATATTTTACTCACTTTATTTAAACTATAATGTTCTATTACATCACATAATTGTTAGTAAAACATAAAGGAATTGTTAATCAATTATTCCTTGATGTTGCTGATACTACTATATTAGTTCTTAATGTATAAATACTAATTTCCTTGCACCATTATCCTACATATCTAGATTTCTTGAAGAAATCAAGAAATAAATAATATAAATACTTGAATTCTACTTAGTTTTGAAGTTCATAACACTTGGGAACAAGACATGTGGTCATTAGCCTTGATTGTCAATTTGTTTGGATTGAGACTACCTAGAAGGTAAGGAAGCCACACGTCTGAGTATGTCTGTCAAGGCATTTCTAGAGATGATGACTTAACTTAGGAACACCATCCTGAATGTAAACAGCACCACCCATCAAGCTTGGAGACCAGATGAAACATAAAGAGAAAGAGGCTCCCTAGCACAGGATATTCCCTCCCTGCTTCCTGACTTCCATGAGGTGAACAGCTTTGTGTGATTCTCTATCATTACGTTCTGCCTTACCATAGGCCTACAGCAATGGAAATAAGCAACCACAGACTTAAGCATGTGAATTTGTGGTCCAAAGTAACTCTTTCTTCTCTTTATTTTGGGGGGGGGGGAGACAGGATCATGTAGCCCAGGCTCATCCTCTAACTCTCAACTACTGGAATTGGAGATGTATATAACCATGTCCAGTTTATTCAGTGCTGGAAGATCAAACACAAAACTTTGTGCATAGTAGGGAGACCCTCTACCAACTGAGCCTCATCCCCTGCTCTTAAATTGTTTACCCCAGTTATTTGGTGATGGTGAGGAAATGCCTAACACAATATGAGTCCCAGAAGAAAAAAAAATACTAAGAATATAATCAGAGCAAATTCTAAAATGGGAAGAATATTATGCACTGTGTGAGGGAGGAAAGATAGGTGTCTAAAAGAAAGGAAAAGGAGGAAGAATGGGAGGCAGAAAGGAAGATATACTAGGAATGAGAGGTTAATATCCTTTTTTAACCTTAAGGCATTAATTTCATGTCTCTCAACCTTGATTATTTTGAGTACTGCTCAATATGTGGCTCATTTGATGTTTGCTCTGACATTCCCACTACCACACTACTTTATCTTCATTTTAATTTTAATTTTGTGTGTGTATTTATGTGTCCTTCAGCATGGGTGCATGTGTATGACACTGTGTATGTACACATTAGTGCACTTTCATGTGAAGGCCAGAGATCAGTCTTAGCTGTCATTTCTCTGAATTCATCTACTTCATGCTAGTGTTGTTGGTGTTGTTGTTATGATTATTACTACTATTATTGTTTGGAGACAAGTTCTCTTATTGGGACCTGGGACTTATCATTTTAAGACTAGGCTGGCTGGTCAGCAAGTCACAGGATTCCTACTATCTCTGTCTTCCAGCACTGGGTTTAAAAGTCTGCACTACCACATAGGGTTTTTTTATGTTGGTGCTGGGGATCAAACTTGGGTTTTATTTGTATGTCACGAACTTTACAGCTGCACCGTGCCCCAAGTCCCTATGATTTTCTTAAATACATTTCCCTGTCATGCTCAAGTCTTCACATGATGTATAATTTGTCTAATCTGGTCTTCTACTTGGTTAACTTTTTTTTTTTCTGAGAGAGGCTACAGGACTGTGGATTTAAATTTTTTTTTGCTTGATCAAACTGAACTAGGAGTTCAATAATGGTTTTTAATATTTCTAATTCAAATTTCTACTTCTGTGCTTTGAAACTTCAGTCAGTTCTTCAATAGATTTGGTTACTTAATACTACCCAAGATGCTCATTTCAGATTTCTTATAGAAGTGTCTTTAGAGTTTTATGCTTTATTCCTTCCAATCTATGTTTTATACTGATATTATAATGATATTTCTAAAATGTAAATCATTCATTCATTTTTAAAAGTAACTAAATGTCCTCTGTGGGGCTGGAGAGATGGTGGTTAAGAGCATGGACTATTCTTGCAGAGGACCAGGGTTTGAGTCCCAAGACTCACATGGTGGATACGAACCCTCCTTAACTACAGTTCCAGGGGCACCTGAAGCCTTCTGCTGACCTCTGAGGCATTGCATGACATGGGTGCACTCACACACATGAAGGCAATACACTCATACACATAAAATAAAAATAATAAATAAAAATATTTTTAAAAGTAACTTAATGTCTTCTAAGAGTTAACTGGATAAAGCCCATTCTTCGTTATTTCGTTCGAGAATGTTAAATGACATTCTGGTCATTCAGTCAACAAATATTTATTAAGTACTTAGCACATCTGAGCACTCTTCACTGTCCTGTCCTTGGAACTCATCAATAAATGAAACAGTCAAAGACCCTTATCCTTAGGGAGATTACATGCTAGGCAGAAGAGAGATAGAAAATAACTTCAAAAACACATAAGGAAACCATGCAATATATTAGTTGGAGGTACTATGTAAAAGGATAACAAGAATTATGGGAATGTTTGAGACAGATTTCACTATGATAGAATAGTGGCAGAATTTTACAAAATGTGAGTAAATGTCCTCCAGCGTATGGGCCCTGTCTTCCTGATATACTTTATTTCTCCTTTCTTGGAGTCCTCATTCTGTCCTCTGATAGATTCTGATTTTATGTAGGATGTTGAACTTCCTGAGAAGCCCTTCCTTTGCCTTGCCATTTTTATTTTGTTATCCCACACTGTTGTAGCACTATTGCTTCTACAAACATAGCCCTAACTATCTTTTTACTCCCAAGCAGGGTAGGTTGTCCTCATTTTTTATTCATTATACCTCATCAATTTTTCTGTGTGATTTCTTATCTGCTTTCCATAAATTCTTACTAGGCTATGTCACCATAATTAGAGGATCCTAAACTTTAATGGTTTATGTTTCATTCACTGTGTTTCAGATGCTGCCATTGCAAGATGACACGGCTGCACTCCATGTATTTATTTTATTCCAGGAACAACCCTTACACGGACATTTTTCTCTCAAGATCAAAGAGAAGAGAATGGCCCAAATGTATAGTTTCTCAAAACATTTGCTGTTACACAGCATACATCATTACTTCTGCTCCAATTCTATTGGACAAAGAAACTCACATGGCCAAGTCTAAAGTCAATTGTATGTAAAAGATACCTATAAATTATTTCAAGCTTATGTATAAGGAATGAGGAACAGAATCTTCTATAGGAGAAAAAAAACAGTAATTATGATCAAATAAAATGTGTTACATTTGTATATTTTTCTTAATATACTGTGCAAATTGTTGAAACTTTTTGATTTTTATTATTGCCTTCATCAGCTTTCCATTACTGCAACAAATAGCTGAGACAAATTTACAAAAAGAAAAGGGTTATTTTAGCGGCAGTTTTAGATGTTTAAAATTCTGATTACATGGTTTTGTTCTTTTGAGTGGAATAGTGTAGCATAGTAGAATCATAAAGTGGAGGAAAATCTCTTATCTCATGGCAGAGAAGTGAAAGAGGAAGTGGATGAGGTTCCACAATTCTTTTCAAAGGAATGTCTAAGTGACGTAAAGGCCTCCCAACTAGAAATTACCTCTCAAAGGTTTCACCAGTTTTCAGTAACATCTCCCTGGAGACTAAGCCTTCAGATCAGGGGATGCTAGGGGACATTTGCAATCTGAATTCTAGCAATCACCTAGGCTATTTCCTACCACCTAAGTGCTGCTTTAAAAGCTTTTAAAAGGCAAAATAGGAGAAAAGGCAAGAAAACCAATACTTCTTTGTTTTATTGTATCAAATAGGACCGTGTTTTATTGTAGACTAGAGTATGGAGAGTTCCAAGTAAAATAACTTGTTTGCAATGCAGTTAAAAAGTAGCAAACACAAGATTTTAACTCTAGTCTGACACACTCAAATCTGTTTTCAGCTGTGACATCCTGTCCTTGTAGAAGTGCACAAAGTTCACATTTTATTTGGTAAATTCTGTAATACAACCACAAAATAAATACATCTGATGGAACTATGAGTGGCAAGTCTATTTCTGCACCACATCTTGTATTTGACCCATTTCCATCTTTCCTCCCACCGCTTTTCTATTTCAGGCACTTGTTACATCCCATTTAGATTTCCATAATAACCCTTTCATTATTCTCTCTGTCTCTAGCTAGCTTCTACTCTTCTTGTGTGCAATGTTCCTGGAGCATCTTTTATTATGTCATTCTTCTCACAAATATAAGTTTTCTAATTACCTACACCTCCAGATATGGCTTATCCATTTAACCTATGTGGTTTCATTCTTCTTCTTTGAATGTCTATTCTGAACTATTTATATCCTCAGTAATTATTCCTTTCTTTGCCAAATGTGTATTTTGATTTACTTTTATTTATTGAAATGATTTTCTTTCTCAGTGTGAAGAAAAATGCTTATCTCATAAATATGTCAGTTCCTGCTTGAACACAGTACAACTTGAAGCTACAAAATGACTGAAGTGTCAGGTTGTGTAGATTTTGCAAGAGAAGGGTAGCTGTGTGTGTATAACAACTACCTCCAAATATTAACCTGGGAGAAGCACATGTAATCTGTAATTCAAAAGGAAAATCAAGATGAAGCGCAGATACATTATGGGGGGATGGGTTTAGACAACTTTAATATCTGCCTCAAGAGTCAATAAATTTTCTTTTTCAATTGAATGTTTTAAACAAAACCTGAATCCAAGGATTGTGGATTGTGTTGATTAGATTGGTTTCATTGTGCAAAGGGTGCCTAGACATAGAGAATTCTGGCACCAGACGAAGTAAATATAAATGAGATCTTACTGGAAGAAAAGTTTGTGTGAATAGGAGAGTGCAACCAACACTCACCATCTTGCAGTGGCAAGTCCTGTGGGCTCTTAGTGTACATAGTATGGCTGTGTGCACCAGGAATGGCACCAGTGTGAGGGAACTTCGAATAAAAAATAAGCTCCATGCTAAAATTAATGACTATAAGACAGGAAGAACATCTGCATATTAACCTCTGACACTGGTCTATCCTCTTGAGCTATGATTTGCTGAATCAACCTCTGACTAAACTATCAGAAGGATTGAGAAAGTGAATCAAGTCACCAGACTGCTAAAACCTGTTCTCATTTTACTTAGAATACCACGTAGCTGTAGAACTGAAAAAGGAAATGTTTGATTTGATACCAGAAAAGATGGGAAAGAAAAAGGAAAAGGAAAAAGAAAAGCCTGACATTTGCTTCAAGTTAGAAATTCATAGTTAATGGGGTCAATAAAGAAGTATATAAAGTAATACATGGAAACTGATGATTAAATATAAGAATGTAAAATGTGAATACCACAAGAAAGAAAGAAAACAGAATGATTTGAGAGTTTCTTGAAGTTCAAGAAACAAAGGAGAAATAGAAAATTAAAAGGACAGGTAGGGAGAGCTCTGGGGTCAGTACTGGTCAGTGCCACAAGAATGAATCTCAAAAACTCTATGCAAATTAAAAGAAACCAGACAGAATGACATGTTGTTGTTGTATTTGTCTTAAATATTTTCATACACAAATCCATAGAAAGCAAACTAGTGGTTGTTGGGGGTCGGGTGGGGAGGTAGGAAGGGACAGAGGATGGGATAACTGTTTGGGGGCACAAGATTTCTTTTAGATATGAAGAAAACATCTGGAAAATGGGGGGTGGTGGTGATTGTACTACAGTACTATACAGTGTATGGGTTAGATTCCAGCGAGTTCTATCATTTGAAATGGTTAAAGATTAATTTTATGCTTAACCTTATGAATTTTACTTTCTTAGAAAAATAAAAAACATGTCCGATCTATCTACTGTAGGAGAAAGGAATTCCCAGGAACTCCTCCCCTTCCTCTGTTCCTCTGCTTCCTTTTCCTCCTCCTCCTCCTCCTCCTCCTCCTCATCTTTCCTTTCCTCCTGCTCCTCCTCTTCCCCCTCTTTCTTCCCCTCCTATTCATCCTCTTCTCCCTCTTTCCTCCTCTTCCTCATCCTCATCCTTCTCCCCATCTCCTCCTCCCTGTAAGACAGGGGCTTACACGGCAGCCCAGTCTGGCCTATAACTCATTATATAACCCCAGAAAGCCTAATGTCTCAGCAAGTGCTGAGGTTACAGGTGTGTGCCTCCACACCCAGCTTAGGCATATTTTTGGGTATTGAAATTACTGTACTTATACATGCAGGCATAACACTCATACACATAATATTTTTTCCCCCTCCTCCTCTCCTCCTCCTCCTCCTCCATTTGTTTATTTGCTTAAGAATATTAGTTTTCTGTTTGACAAATTTAGGTGTTTTTTTCCTCCTTATCGTGTGAGGGCAATTAAATGAAGTACTTACCACGTGGCTCCTTAGTGGGGAATAAGCTACAGGATTTATGGAACACCAAGATTATGGCGATAAGAAGTTATAATTTCCAAAAATAACAAAAATACTATTAACAATGGATAATAGAAAATGGAATGTGCAGAAACACCCCTAAGTACACCAGTAATGGGCAAAAACCAAAATTCTTAGGAAAATTGGTAAGATATATATATATTTTAAAATGTAAGCAAGCACTTTTAAGCCTAATTATCACTATATTTAGACTGCAAACTTTTGTTAAGAGTGTATATGCTACTCTATGTAAACATATAAATGCTTTGGAAATTCAGTTAAGTGAAATTCTAGTTCATTTGAATGGTTACTAGAACATATATTTTCCTAGCATACAGTATTATCAGAAAATAGTACATATTTTGAAAATAAAATGGGGAAAGAGGCATAATTTTTCATTTTCTACTTTTCAGTAATTACAGTTTCAGATTCCATTAAGGTATTGCTTTGAAAAAAAGTGAGATATTCACATGAATTTCCTTGAGGTTTTTGACTCACCCGAGTCGGAACTATTGATAAATTGATGTGTTATTTTCAGAGCATAGGGGCATAAAGAATTCTGCTGCAATACATGTCTATTTTCTTCCTACTAATTATGTACAGTGTATAATGATGCTTGGTGTCCCTGACAACTGAGAAAGTTTCACCAGAGAAAGGACTTACTTTCATGCTGTACAAATTGAATATCATTAGATCAATGTGTGTTGTATGTATCCAGGAAACAGCTTGGTTGGGTGGCATTCACTGCAGTACAAATTTAACAGAAGTGGAGATAATCTGTGTTGTGCCCTTGATACTATGGTAATATGTCAGGCAGGCTTTTGTTCAAATAAGGAAGAGATTAATGTCAACTTTATAATTCAGCACTCAACTATACTTTTTTTCTTACTGGTACACAGTTCAGGAATGAAAATACACATAAGTTTGGATACAGATGTAATGTAGGAAGAAATTCACTAGGTGTGAATTCCAAATACCTGGATTCAATACTGAATGTTACTTACTGCCTTTACAAACTCAGTCAGGTCATCTGAATCCTATTTAAGTTTCCTGCCACACAGAAATATCATAATGAGTAATATAATGTGTCATCTTTTATGATGCATTTTCTGTGTTCTTATGGATTTGCCTAAAAAGAAAGCTGCATTTTCTCAAAATACTGTTCATGATTTTAATGCTGTTTGAAGTAAAATGAGTAACTCATAGAAGAGCATTAATGCCATAGCATACGGATTTTAAGAATTATTTTACTCTGAAAATTACGGTCTTGCCATTTACAAAATTCATGCTTTTGTTACTATTATGAGGGAATGTAATTCTGACCCTTATCACCAACTGTCATCTCTCACCACTTCTGAAACTAACATGAAATCCATGAGTGGGTGAAAGAGTGGTTTTTGAGTATAGAACTAGTAGCGCTAAATAAGTAAATGGAAGCAGAGTGAGTGCTCACTGATGCTACACAGCAGTGGGAAATGGAGTGGGAAATACATGCCTATGGAAAAGGGGAGGGAAAGACTAGAGACTGGGCTGGAAGAGAAATGGGAGGACAAACTTTCAGTATCCAAACTCAATTGTTTGTACTTAGATTCTATTTTAGATTATGTCAAACAACTCTTTTACCCATGTAGCTATTGGGAGCTGACATTTAATTAGTGAATGACAAGCAAGGAATATCAAGGTGATATGGAAGAATTTCAAAATAAAGAGTATTCAGCTTGGCTTTTGCTTTCTTATTTGATCTTATGCACCTTTTGTATTGTCCTTTATTACACCTTTGCAATATTACTGAGACATGGATAACAAGAACTAGTAAGTTTATCTTCTTTGTGCTCTAAAAAGAGACAAGTGGTTTGTCTTAAGTAAAAACGGCTTGGTTAAAAGTGAACAACTGTGCTAAAAATTATTTCCTAAGTGAATTGCTCAGTTTAGTAAGTGGCTATTGAATGTACTAATCTTTGTTTTTATAGAGTCAGTTTTAAGCTGAGTTGATTACATTCTAAGACACAAGGTTGCCACAGAAGGCAAAGTAATTTTTCTACACTATATGCTTAGCACTCTCTTGCTCTCAAGTTTTCCTCCAACTACTGTCATATTTCTGGAATATTTTTTGCTATTTGTTCTTTGAGATAAGTAACCAAAAACCCCTACAATGGAAAATAGTGTCTATATTATACTTTATATTAATTTGAGTCATTACATTGACATATATCATATTTTTTCATAATAATTTATAGTCATCTAGAAGAACTACATAAAAATAGAAAACAACAGAGATGCTTTTCAATGAAATGGGAAAGGGAATCAAGAAACACTTAAGAGCTCCTGGGAGAAATGCCCTTGTGTTGCTTTGTGAGTACAAAATTTCTTTATGAAAGAACTGACCATTTGAGATGGTAAAGGTGTACCAAGTCACTGAATCGCTGGATCAACAAATATTAATCCCCAATACTGCACTAGTCATTGTCCTTGACACTGGGTACCAAGCAGTCATAACATAGGTGAGGACATCTACTCTCATGGAGATTATGTTCTGATAAATGAGACAGACAGTAGCAAAGATGCATGATATGTAGAGTATTGGCATGTTCCAAGGGGGAAAAACAGAGCACAAGGGGGATGCGAAGTGTGTGCTTTCCAGAGAGGAAAATTATCTTACCGTCTAGGTTGCATAAGGCAATGAAATGAGCCTCTGGGAAAAGACAACTGAAATGCAGGAAACAGTCACAGGCACTGACAATCTCATGGCGGTGAAAGATAGATTTCAAAATAAAAGAAGTACGGAAATGGCTTCTTAACAAGTTTGTCAAACAGCACTCTCATCTCCCTTTGTATGTCATTTTGATTTTGTCCTTATCTCCAGAGATAAGTTTCTTTGTTAAGTTGGGTGTCACTCCTACTCTCTCCTACTACCCTTGCTTTCCAGGTCCCTTACCTTTCTGGTAAAATTGGTCTCTGCCTGCTAGACCATAATGGTTCCCATTACCCTTTTCTTAGATTAGGTCTTCACCTATCCTCTAGATAACAGCAACTTCTTTTCCTAAGCAATGCCCACGCCCATTCTCCCCCAACAGCTCATCACTTCCCCACATATCACCATTGAGTTCTGTCCACATGTGCAGCATTTACAGTCTGTGTTCTGAGTGGAGAGGTCCACTTAGCACACTGGTATTGTTTCTTTTTGCCACATGGTGCTGTTCAATACTTGGCCCTTGCAGTAGCTATATTTTTTTGTTGTGAAAAAATACTTGACAAAGGGGTCTGGGAAGATGACTCAATGGTTAAGAGCCCTGGATTCTTTTCCAGAGGACCTTGGTTTGCTTCCCATCACCCCACATAGTAGCTAACAACCATCTGAAATGCTAGTTCCAGGAAATCGATGCCTTCTTTTGTCCTCCACAGGCACTGGAGAACACAGATGCACTTACATACATGTAGGCAAATTAAGCACACACATAAAACAAACATAAAATAAACACTGGAGAAAAATCAACTTTATTTTGATCCATAGCTTGATGGGGTGCAGTCTATTATGGTGAGGAATGCATGGCTCTCCGGGCCAGCTTCTACTTTGCAAGGACAGGAGCATAAGGCTCCTGATTCACATCTCCATGAATCAGGAAGTAGAGAAAGGTTAGGAAGTCAGGCAAGCTATTGACTTCTACGTTTGTCCCCGACTTCTTTCAGTAATCCCCACATTCTAAGGATGCCACATTCTCCAGCACTACAAGCTGGAAACCAAGTATTCAAATACATAGGAATGTAAAGATATTTTATAACCAACCATAATAGTGCTCTTCAGGCTAAGAAACACTCATTTCTAGCATAAAACTGCTGCCAGCTGTCACAGATGTCTGCTTAACTTCACAAAGTGAAAACAATCTCGCTCTAATTAGAACTGTTCTTGCATTTTTATGTATTCTGGAGTGCTAACTAATTTCAATAACGTTGGGTTAGGCCTGCTTAAATACATATGTGTTTGAATATGAACATTTTAGAAGAATATAACTTTTCCTTTTAAAACTTCCTGTTTTTCTTATATAATATGTTCCTTGCATGGTTTCCTAAGAAGTCTGTCCTAAGAAATTATTAGTCTTTTAAAAGAAATTCTAGGTAAGCAGAGGACATATTTAAGGATACAAGAATACTTTTCTTTTTGTGTCTGGTCAATTACATTTATAATTCTAGCACTTGAGACCATGAGGCAGCAGAATTGCCACCTGTTTGAGGGCAGCCTGGCCTACATAGTGAGTGCTAATGGAGGGAGGGCTAAACAACAAGACTCTGTCTCAGAAGGCCAAACTCTCTCTCTCTCTCTCTCTCTCTCTCTCTCTCTCTCTCTCTGTATATATACGCATGTACTCTCAACTGACACAAGAGAACTATCTTTCCCTCCTCCCACCTTGCCATGCAGATGTTACATCTGACAGAATACTCAGTCTCACAATAGTAAAATAAAACAAGTGGTCTAAGCTCTTGGGGAGCTTACAATCCAGATGAGAAAACTAGAGTGATAATGCTTACCTTAATAGGAGGAAAACTGCCCTTATATTATTTTGGAGTTCTTTCACCTGAGGTGCTCAGTTACTTGCTGAGAACATTACTGCACAAAGAAACTAAAAGAAGGTTACTAAGTTAACTTTCTCATTTCCAAAATCTGTAAAACACTACTTAAGTGGACATTTAAAAAGAGAAAAGGCCAAGTAAGTCATGAACATGCCCTTTTGATCTGAATTAAAAGTTATGAAGTCATCTTTGCAGCAATGAGAGAGAAAGGATGAGACTGTGATCTTAGAAGAACTGATTCTAGTTAAAAACCCTATTGCGTATTTCAACAAGTAGTCATGGTAACTATAAGACCTATTTTTATTGAGTGCTCATCATGGGTTCAAATTTATACTAAGAGTTCCTGGAATTGCCTAACCTAAATTTTCAAACAGGCTTGTGGTGTACATGGTATTATTATGATTCTTCAGATGAAGCTCGGAGTAAGTAGGGCACTTTCTCAATGTCATATATTACACGGCAGAGATTAAATTACAACCTAAGATACTTGGCTTCACGGTTTATGCATTGAAAAGGGAAATAGGTGATGAGTTCTGTTAGTTTGCATATTGCTGTATATGGTACACTGTTGTTATATTTTTATTTATGAATGTATAGATGTATAGATATTTGCTTGATTCTGCCTCTGTTATTTTAATGTTGTTCATAGTAGAGGGAATTTATGATTTGTGTGCATGCATGTCTGTGTGTGTGTGCATATGATGTGTGTCTGAAGGCACATTCTTGTCACACTGCATATGTGGAAGTCAGAGAACAGCTACAGGTGTCAGCCCTCACCTCTACTTTGTTTGAGATCAAAGTCTCTCTTTTGTCTTTCACTGCTGTACGTGGAAAATCGTCTTGCTTGTGGATACCTAGGACTGTCATCTCTCTGCCTTCCAACTACCAAGAAGAGCACCGGGATCGCAGACAATACTGCCTTGACCAGCTTTTACATGAATCCTGCAGATTCAAATTCAGGTTCACAGCCATACCAGGAAGGTGTCAATTGAACACCAAACGGTTTTATACAAAAAATAATAAGTTAAAGGAAGAAATGTGGTCCATTATTTTAGAGAGAACAATTATTTTTTATATCTTCAGAACTGTATTTTTTAGCTTTACTTAGAGCGCTATGAAATTAAGAATCGACATTTTGTTATAAACTTCAAAACAACTATTGCCAAGAGTGGTGCTGCATGCCTTTAATCTCAGCCCTTAGGAGGCCGAAGCAGGATGATCTCTGAGCTTAAGGTCAGTCTGGCCCAGGAAAGCCAGGGCTATACAGTGAGATTCTATTTCAAAAAAATCCCCAAAACAAAACCACAACCCAAATCCAAGTATTGACAGATTGAAAGTCTTACTTATCCTTATAAGCTTAATCTAAGTGGAACACTTTCCTGCCAAAATGTGTCCTAGTCCATGTACAAACGACTGATTAGCATTGCTCTACCTAACTGGACATAATCTTCTGACATATATCAGGGAGTGGAAGCGAGGCACTAGCGGTGCTGCACAGCGTGGGAATGGCACTGGAGTGGGCTTAGTCTTGATTTTGCTATGAAAAGTTTGAGTTTCATAGTTTAGAATATTAATTTTAGCACTCTTGGTGATTTCACATTTTCTCCTTAAATACACACATCCCACTGCAAGGTAAACATAGTCAATTGCATAAATGTGGTTTGCTTGGTATTGGCAATTGCGTCCTTTCATTTTATTTTTTTATTATTTATTTATTGTTCAATTTTTACAAAAACTTTATTGAAAATTTCATGCATGCATATAAGGTATTTTGATAAACTCCATGCCCACTCCCTCCCCTCCAACATTCCCTCCTTGAAGAGGTAACCCTAAAATCTTTTTAAGGGTTAGATACAAGCTCCCAAATACTTTCCACATTTTGGCCTTTGGAACAGAGTATGTTGCTAAAGGCCCAAGGACATTTTGACTTTTAGCCAAGAAACTGGCTAATTTTCTTTGGGATCTTTTTACCCTAACTTCCTAGCCAATTCCTACATCCTATTCTTATCACACCACCCTCTGAAGAGGTTACCCAAATTGCCAATAGGGAATCAGGATGCAGACCACTCTAGCTTCTTCCATGCTGAACAGGGATGCAGGATGAGGCAACTGGAGTACCCCGTTACTGGGTCTATCTAAAAGACTCTGAAATTGCATGCACCATGGGGACCCCACAAAATAGACTTGAACCAGTGTCCAGTCAACAAAGAGGAGGGTCAACTCAAGGAAACATCTCATCCATGCTTCCAAGTGAAGCCAGACATGATTGAGCAAGATCGTTGACTTATCTTCACATAGATGGTAAAGGAAAGGAGCCAGGAGCTCCTCCCAAGCCCATGTGACCACTGAGGAATACATTCTCAAATGACCTTAAGTATAAAAATAAATTGATTTATTTGGGCCAACTGTATGGGCTTAAACACTCTAAAGGAAATATAACCAAAGCATAAAGTCATTAGTATATTTCTTTAAGAGTTCAAGGGATTACATTTCCCAGATGTTAGGCTTAAGTCCATATAAAAAGTTATTTAGACAATTATTTGTCATTGATGGTTTTGTTCCTAATCAGAAAATGATGCTCAGATGTAAGACTTCAAATCTTGGTCTGCAATACTGTAGTGCCCACCTGTAGCTAAGGGAGACAACATGCTATTGTTCTAAAATGATGGATAAATTTGTTTTTTTCCCCTATCTAAAAGCCTTTGAGAGGGGATTGACACTGATTCTAACCACTCCATCAAAATACCTGAAAGCAAATCCTGAATCCATCACTCTCCAGTCCAGCCTTGTTAGGCAAAAGAAAAGTGAGGAGGAACCCAATAGAGGGATGCTTTTGGAAGCCCTTGTCAAGAAATTCCAATGGACTCTCATATGAACATTTGAAAATTACCCTGTTCTGACTTTTTTCTAGTTCACTGTCTAGAACTTGTAATGCTAATTACTCTTGCCTTTACTTCTCCTTCACATCTCCTATTCACCAGTCAAGATCTTTCTTTTCCCTCTACAGATAAGAGTTATGCTATTTGGGAGTCTTTTAGATAGACCCATTGATTGAAGGGGCGCTCTAATTGCCTCACCCTGTGTCCCTGTTCAGCATGGAAGAAGCCAGAGCGGTCTCCGTCCCAATTCCCTATCTGTAAGTTGGGTACCCTTTTCAGAGGATGGTGTGATAAGAATAGGAGGTAGGAATTGGCTAGGCAGTTAGGATAAAAAGACCCCAAAGAAAAGTAGCCAGTTTTATGGCTAAAAGTCAAAATGTCCTTGGGCTTCTTAGCAACATACCTGTTCCAAAGGCCAAAAATATCACTCTGTTCCAAAGGCCAAAAATGTCAAAAGTATTTGGGAGCTTTTATCTAATCCTTAAAAGATTTTAGGGTTACCTCTTCAGATGGGGGGAATGTTAAAATAGCCAAAAGCCCCATAAAAATAATAGAAAAAGAAGAAAGAGTACTTGAAGTTTTCAGAAAAAAGTGATGTGGAGATATGGGAGGAGTTGGAGGGGAGGGAATGGGCATGGATTTGATCAAAACACCTTATATGTATGTATGATAGAGAAACTTCTACAAATATTTGAAAAAAAATTTATTCTTTATAGCTTCAACTAAAATGTTTTTTTTTTTCCTCAGAAGCGTTATAGAGTCAGAATTAATCATTTAGCTGATTGAGATAAAATATCTATGTATTGCATGTCATTAATTTTGTTTTCACTTTTGCCTTTCTAAACTATATCATATCAGAGAAATCTTGCATTTCAATGAAGATTAGAGAATCTTCTAAAATGAATGAAAAGAAAAAGATGGAGGCAATAATATCTGGAAACAGAATTTATAGCAAGGGACTACTGGGGCTTCAGTGACTGAAATTGCACCCTGCCAATTTTATTCTGCCCTTTATTAACATAGACTTGGAGCTTTATTCACAGAATTTTGTGTAAGCATTCTAGACAGGAAGAGAATGGGAGAAAAACCTGTTCTTGTCCTGTAGATTACCAAGAAAAAAGAGATGGAGGATGTGTTGAACAGACGTTTCCTTTCTATGAGTGAAAACGTCACTGGGAACAGTGGAAGTCTGTGCCCTGTGCCCTGTCCTAGTTCAGAATTCTGGGTAGGTAAGACTTTCTCATTCTTTTCCTTGGATCATACTGGATAAGCCTTTACTATAACAGTAAATTTAAAGGTATACTCTGACATTTTATTTTTCCTAACCACTCTTACCTTTTCCTGTGTATTACAGGTCCCAGTGTAATTAAGGGTCTGATTGGCAAAATGCCAACAGGAGGCAGCGTTGTACATTTCTGCCATGGACCACCTGGTTGGTGTGCAGTTTATAGCAATATCTGAGCAACAGTAAGCCTGAACCTGCTCAGGGGGATACACTGGTATATCACAGAAGGCAAAAGAATGTTTCATGATGTTCTGACTCAGATTTAAGTGCTGGAGGAACACATAACACCAGAATCCATACAAATATGGAGTATTACCAGACACTGGCCAATCCAGATGACCTCATGAGGGAGGTTGCTACCCTAGCTAACTTATCTCTTACCCAGAATCCCTATTGGAAAGAAACCGGGGAGACTGTACAAAAGAGGGAGAAATCTGAAAGTTTTTGGTAATTGTTAATGATACCATTGTTTCTGAGGTCACATTGGAATAAATTGTAAAATGAACCAGAGAGGTATTCCCAGTAAATCAGAGGCAGAGCATACTGATGAGACAAAGAACTATAAATAAAAATAAAGAAGCTGCGTTTTCTTGTTTTGATTGAGGTAAGCTGAAATTTGTTTCCACCAAGATTTAAGTTGTCCATCTATTGGTTTTTTCCACATCATTTCATAGAAAGTAGTATGCTTCTCTCTGCCTGCATTAATCTTCTAAGTCTGTCACAGAATGCCATAGCCTTGGCGACTACAGTCATTTTTTTCTCAGTTCTGAAGCCTGGAAGTCCAATATCTGGGTGCTGGAAGGGTTGATTTCAGCTGGACTCTATTGCTTGTCATTCAGTTGGTTTCTTTACAAATTGTGTCTTCACGTGGATCTTTCTTCCTGCATGTGCAGATCTGAGGTCTCACCCTCTTCTGTGGAGAACACAAGTCCTGTTTCACTGGAACTCCATTTAATTCTAATTGTGTCCTTAGAGTTCCTGACTCCAAATATAGTCATATTGACTAGGGCTTCAAAACAGAAATTTTAGGGAGTACACACTTCTGTCAGTCACAGTCAGCATAATATATTAGTCACATAAAGAGAAGAACCTAATCTTCACATGCATCTATCTAGCATGGTAACTGGCACAGAGTAGATGTTCATTAAATGATGACTAGATACCAAATAAAATAATATGTGTATAATACAGTATAATATTCTAATTAAAGGTACACATTTTAATATGCTGCTTGAAATTCTTGTTATATCTTTCATACTAACCCATTTTCCAGTTTCTGTACACCAATATAATAATAATAATACTTCTCTTTTGAATTGTTAAAAGATTAAATTAAACTATCAGTCCCTGATAGATATTACTTCTGATCAATATTTAACTGTGCTCCATTCTGTCAGCCTGCTTTCATTTGCATATCAACCTAAGCCCTATATTTCTTGTATGATAAATAAGATCAGAGCATGCCGGACAGGTATTCTCCAGGGCTTGATTCTGTATGCTTGGGGGTGATATTTGGGCCCTCGTGAGAGTAATATTTTTAGTGTTTTCAGGAAAAGTTAGGCTAAATTAATTTTAGAACTGACCCACTTACATATTGTTTCCTGTACTTTAGACTTCATCAGCTGAAAAGCTAAGTTAGACAATTTACAAACTTTATTATGCCTTATATGGGGCAAGCCACTCTTGAAATGGGACCAAGTGGCCCAAGATTCTGAGTGAGCAGTTGCTTCATAGACTCAGAGTACCAATCAGTCCTTTACCCTTGGTCTCCTGCTGGAAGTTCAGCAAGTTTGTGTTCTGCTTGAGGAGAGAGAGAGAGAGAGAGAGAGAGAGAGAGAGAGAGAGAGAGAGAATACAAATCATACCTAGAATGTCATCTCATAGAATAGTCAATTAAGCAGAAATTAGAACAACCTTCAATTATACTGAACTATTTTCACTTGCTAAATTTAGATTATTAAATTTGAATTAGTTTGGTAAACTTGCAATCTCTTACAAGAATTCATTATTGGGATTGGAAAGATGACTCAGCAGTTAAGAGCACTTACTGTGTTTTTCAGAAGACGCAGGTTCAGTTTCCAGCACAACCTTCTGTAGCTCCAGTTCCAGAGGATAGGTTGTTTTCTTCTGTCCTCCACAGGTACCAGGCACACACATGGTACATATACATATGTGTAGTCAAACACTCATAAACATAAAAACAATTTAAAAAAAAACTAAATATTAACTAAAAACAATATTTGCAAATCTCTTACTGTTTTATCCACAAGATTTTATTTATTTGGTCTTATTTTTTTCTTTTTCTTTTCTTTTTTTTTTTGAGACAGGGTCTCTCTGTAGCTACAGGTGACTTGGAACTTGCTATGTAAACAAAGCTGGCCTCAATCTCACAGAGATCTGCTTGCCTCTGCCTCCAGAGATCTGAGATTAATGATGTGTAGCACTACACCTGGCCTAGATTTTAAAAACAAACACTTTTAAATAAAGTAATCTTTCCTTTCAGTTCCAATAAACACTTTCCTTGGACACCCCATGTGCCATTCTTATCACTCAGTATATTGTGGTTTGTTTGCTTTCATCATTTTCTTCTACAGAAATGACTTCTATAATATGGACTTTCTGGATTAATGACACTTACCTAACCTTGCAATCAAAAAGTTACCGTTTGTAAATTAATAATAGCTCACTGAGCCATGTGCTCCTCTTGTGACCTTGTCATATGGCCTTAATCCCTCAGGCCTCTTCCTTGCCTTCCACCCAAGATACTGTACGGATGTGTGTATGCATGTTTCCAATGTCAGGGCATCAAAGCACTGCAAGCAGAACTGCTTATCTCACTGAAAGCAATGAGAGAAATTTAGAACACCTGTTTATAAATGTATGTGTACGTGCTAGTCTAGGTCTTGGGATCAGAAAGGGCAAAATTCTCTGATAAGATATCTCATTTCATGATGGATTTTTTTCAACAAAGAATGAGCAAAGCTCTTGCTCAGAAGCGTAGTTCTGAGAACCAAAAGAATAGGTGCTCAGCAGTTCAGGTCTGCTCTTGGCCTTAAAACCGATGCTAAGAATCAGGTTGTTCTTTGTTTTGTTTTGTTTTTAAATCATCGCAGTAATATGGCTTAGAAATTCCTCATTCCTCACACTCCTGTCCTCCTTGAACTCAAAAGTTGTCTTCTGTGGCTATCTCTTCCTATTTTGCATACTGAGCTTCTATGTAGAGATCACTGTTTGATTCTTGCTTTTATTCAAGATTTCATTAAAACATTTTTTTTTTTTCCTACTGAGATAGACTCCAAGTTAGAATTTTTTCAACCAGTCTCTAGGGAGCTCTGTCACTTGTAGTTGGTATAGGAATTAAGCCTCTTTGCCGTTCTGGTTTTTACATCTCCAGCAGAGATTTAACCATGAGTGTTAGTCATTCATCCAAGTTTTGCTGTTAATGATTAATGACCAGAAGGTGTTTACAAATCAGGCTAAAGCAAAGCAAAATAAAAAAACTCAACCTTATTATATATTGGTTGCCATTTTATCTGAGGATTCTCCATCCTCAAACAAGAAATTATATATGGAGAAAAAAACTAGCATATGTGCTGAACATGCACAGACTATTTTATTCCCATTATTTCCTAAACAACATAACATAACCACTATTTACATGAAATTTACAAGGCATTGTAAATTCTATGCAATTTTAATATGGAATACAGTATAGAACAGTATATCAATAGGTTATGTACAAATACTATGGCTTCAGATTTGTGTATCCACAAGAATGATGAAACCAATCCCCCAAGATTTTGAGGGGTAGACACATTTGTAATAACTAAGAAATGCTATTTTAACATAGAAAACCACCCAATTCTTATAATATTTAAGTACAGGTATAAGAAAGATATAGACTGTAAGGTATTATGAGTTATATTATGCTAAATATTTTAGTTATTAGATTTGGTTATCTTTATTTTTATGGCTTTATTTGAGGTAGTATCAAACAATTCTAAGATGTTAGTCCATCGTACCCATTGAAGAAATTAGTTTGTCTGCTGTATTAAAGATTATGAAGTTCTCAGGTCTGGAGAGATGGCTCAGCAGTTAAGACCACTGACTGCTCTTGCAGAGGACCCGGGTTGGATTCCCAGCACCCACATTGTGGCTAATGACAACCCGTAACTCCAGTTCTGGGGGAATCCGACACCTTCTTCTGACCCCTGTGGGCATTGCATGACACGGCTGCACTTATATGCAGGCAATACCTCATACACATAAAATAAAAAAAAAT
>NW_008334566.1:881149-904603 GCF_000622305.1 Nannospalax galili | reverse complement strand
TAAAAAGATTATGAAGCTTGTATTCATGCTTCATTTATTTTAAATTATTGAAAATATTTGCTACTATTATAATGTTCTTCAGAGTCGCTATGGACCTTTACCTCAAAGTAAATAAATGTGTTATTTTGAAAGTTGGACGATGTTACTCTTCTATTTATTTATTATGTGCATAAAAATCTACTACTCTTTTCTCTCCCTCTTTGAAAAGTTTGTGGCTGGTGTTGTTTAGCCATGAACACCTTGACTACATTCAAGAATACACCATAGAGGAAATATTTCTCCAAGTAGATTTGGTGTACCTGTTTGATCAGTTAAAATGACCCACACTAGCACTATCATAGTGTGAGAGTGGGATGGGTGTTCGGCCACCCTTTACTTGTATGGTGATGTCCAAGGTCTATTAGCTCCTTTCCTCTGTAGGTGATGTCTCCATGCACATTACCCTGCTAACATAGCTGCACTTGCTAGTAGCATCAAAGCAGGAAAGAAATGAGAATAAAGGTTACATAGTCAGGAAAAGAGAAGTAAAAGTAAGTAAATGTCCACGATCAAATCTAAAAGATACTATTTTTTTTTCAAATAACTGAGAGAAATATAAGAGATTTGATCTATTTTCTTCTTACAAGATACTTTAATGTTTAGGTTGTTAGCCTTAGTAATAGTTGTGCTAGCCCTCCAGTAAAGAAGATACTTTAAAAATAGAACCATATAAAAGTTTAAATTTCTAATATCCTGAAATAGTATTGTACTTAAGAAACTTTAAGGATACTAGACTTTTTCTTCTCATTCAACTAACAATGTTATTTCACATTTTAGCATTATATATTAGCAAATAATTTCTTCTTGTCAAAAGTCCTGAAAGGATTTGGTTTTTATAAACTTAACAAAAGGCACTAAAAATAAATAATAATTTAATGAATGAATTCTTTCCATTCCTTCACCTAAAATAAGACCATTTATTGAATGAAAATTAATGTCATATTCTGTTAATACGTAGTCAATTTCTGGCAATACTTTGGCCTTCTTTTTTAAATAAAAAATGATATTACTGTGTGAAAATATTTGCCTTAATTATGTTTTTGAAATGAATTGGTAATCTTTTTCAATTCAACTGAACAGAAGATATAAAAAAGACATGAAGGCTTCTAACATTTTGATAAATAGTGAATACTGTGGCAAAACACCTGAAATCGTAAAAATGTTTCTCCATGTTTATCAACAGTACTGTATTCATATCTGGTTCTGGAGCATGTTTCAATAGCAGGGCCAAATGCCTTAAGCATGTGTGCAGAGCTATTGGAATTTATTGGCAATTTATAAACTATATTATATGCGAATTATTTCAGAAATACTCTTTAAAGTAGGCTGAAATATTTAACACTAATGACTAATCAAAATATTCAGAGAAAAGTACATTTTGACACAAAGTAAGAATTATATAATTCAGAAGCACAAATTTCAGAATTAAACTTATCCAAACTTATTGCAAACTCTTTTGCAAATTGCAGGCTGTTTTGTGGTTAAGTGTAAAATTAGGAAACAATTCACTTCCCCATTAGAGAATCAGTATCTCACATCCTTTATCACATTCAGAAAAATTATTCTAAAACCCAATACCACATCAGTTTCCAACTTTGTGTTTTAATAACTAGAGAGAGAGGCAGGGAGGGAGGGAGGGAGGGAGGGGAGAGAGAGAGAGAGAGAGAGAGAGGAGAGAGAGAGAGAGAGAGAGAGAGAGAAACTGGCAAGATGGCTCATCAGTTAAAGGTGTTGCTGCCAAGTCTGTGGACCTGTGGATCTCAGATTCAGTCCCTGGAACCCACACCATAAAAGGACAGAACCAGTTCTCCCAGTTGTCCTCTGACTTACACACACACACATACAAACACACGTGCTTGTGCACACAACAAATAATAATGTAGGAAAATTAAAAAAAATAAGAATAGAAAAATTGCTAAAAGAGGCATTAGTTCAATCTGACTAAAGGTATTGCTTTTGTTTATTGGCCATTGTAACATATAGGTATGTGCGTGCATGCACAGCAAGTGCTTTTCTCGTTGAGTCATCTCACCAGGCCTTGAGAGCTTCTGCTTGCACTTACTAAAAACCTCTGATTATTTGTTTTTCATGATTTTTTAGATTTTTCTCAGGTAGGTAAATTGCATATTTAAAAGGCAGAATGTCACAGGCCACTACATCACAAGCTTTACTTTGCCTTTTGCGTCACTTTGCTTTTAGTCAGTCCCTCAATTTTGTCCTCTCTTTGTTCTTAGGATGTGTTTAGAACTCCTGCATGGAGACCTTACAGGGAGTCTATGCATGGATCATGCCTGCCACATGCTGGGCGAATAGAACCCACTGTAATTATCCCTATTTTATAAGGAATGAAACTGAGATGCAGAAAGGTTAAGCCATTTGTGAGAAGCCACATATAAATAAGCATTCTTTGAGATGGAATAGAAACCTTTAATCAAGAAGAGGTTAAAATGTCAGGATTCCAAGTCTGAATAGGTGGTCTGAAATGGAAGGTTCTCAAGAGAGAATAATTAAAGGAGTTGATGCCCCATTGTCTTTAACGATATTCCTTGCCGTTCCATCAAACCATTGAATAGATAAGAGGTGAACAATAAGTTTCAAGCTGATCTTTTATGTAGTCCAATAATTTAGACAAGAGCTTATAGGAGTGGTGTGCAAAGAAATTCACTTGCCTGGCCTCCATAGCAAATGTGAAACAATGACATGAACATATATGAAGCAAACACAGTGACTGGTCCAGTTTCTTCTTAGGAATTTGCTGTGTGGGATCACAGAACTTGTATGCCACAAGGATTGTGTGAATCTTGAACACTTGAACATAGAGACTGACGTGCCACTTCTGAATTGTAAAGTGGGCACCTGAACTTCATTTATATTCTATTTTCATAGTTTCATATCACCTGTACTCAGTACACTTAAACCATATGTCATAAGGTGACTAATGCAATGCTTAAAAAGTGGAAGAAAGTAACAGTCCACATGGTCTAGGGTAAATATTTTTAGACTCTTATCACCATGTTTGGGGAAATTCTTAACAGGAAATTCTTAACCCTATCACTGACTTTTCTATCAGCCTCCTTGGGGAAGAAAGTAGGCCATTTCTATATTTGAAATCTTTAGAACCAAATAGAAATACAAAGAGTATATAGTTATCAAATCTCCTCTAATAGCTCTAACTCTAAACTACCAGTTTTTAATGCATTGTTTCTCTTATATATTTTTATTTAATTTAAAAATCTACTTGAAAAAATGCAATGTTTATCCACTTGTTTGTGGATTCTCTTTTCCTTTTATTTTTGTTTTGAGAACTTGATACAAAACAATGCATGTTTATCACACAGGGCTCTTCATATGATACAAATAAACCTTATACCACAGTAAGGCCTATTTATTCTTTGAAAGGAGTGCTACTTTCTTTTAGTCATTGTAGAAATTTCCATGAGGGAGTGACAGCTCAACAGTGTGGTAGGATTCCTTTATCAAGCTGAGGAATCACTAGAGATTTTCCTTGTCTTGGAATGTTGTAAGGATCACAATCACATTGTGGTCTTCAGGATTAAGAGTTGATGCAACTTCCTTTCAGGTTACTTGCTTGACTCTCAGAGTTGGATTTCATGGGTCATCTCAGGCTTAAATGTGGCTACAATGAAAATATTTAGCAAAGAAAGTTCCAGCTGCTAGAAGACACCTTTGAAAAGAAAGAAGGACTTATTTTAAGGCCTCTTAATTGTTCCACATTAGAATCAAAGGGGAAAAACAACCCCACAGGATTGTGAGACAGCTGACCAAGGGCTGGTTCGCCTACACTGCTGCTATACCAATAAAAGAAATGTCCCCCCTGCTTCCAAGCTGCCTTTCTCACAGCGAAAGGAAGCAGAGGATCTGTATGTTCCCTAGTCTTTCAGTTCTTATTTGTTTTACTACACAGCTTCTTAAATTGTGGGTCATGATTTCATAGGGTCCCATAACTGAATTCAGGGATTGGGAAGAATTTCGCCACAGTAAAGGGTTTCTGAGAGTGCTACTACAAAAAATGAATTCAAAATCAAATATGTAATGAATCCGAGGTGTGTCTGTCAGGGCTTGTCCATGTGGCATGCCACAGCTTCATTGCACTAACACACAACACTAGTGAACACTGCCTGAAACACTTCCAATCAGATGAAGACCATTGTATGATATGCACCGCACTGTGCATATTGTTTGCTGCTCTTGGAGAATATAGTGGCTTAATTATGCAAAACAAAGATAGTTTGTATTTTCTTGCTGTTATTCTTCATCAAGTAGGTGTGAATTGGTTTGTCTTTGGATTTTCTTGTTTCAGAATGTTTGCTTTTAAAGCTACTGTTTGAGTTGCTGACTTAAGCTTTATAAAACTTGTTAAGTAAATTTTCATTTGTGTTTAGGATAGAGCTTCCAATAATCTCTAAAATTAATTGAAAGATATTTCTGCCTTTTGTAGTATATATTTTTATGAAAAACTGCATTCTCAGCATTGATGATTACAAAATTACATTGTCTGTCAACTCTAATTGTGATGATGATGATGTTCTATATCCTGCAGCAACAAATAATCAGTATTTATGTTAAAAAATAAGCCCATCCATCTCAGTGTGTAAGTTTTCTGTCCTCATTAACAATGGTAAAATTATATTTGCAGCAAAGAACTCTTCTACAATAAATTTCTTTATGACATTTTAATAATAAATGATTTGCATACCTATTTTAAATACCTAAGGTCATGTAAAAACTTTTCAGGTACAAAGAATTTATGACTTCAAGTAGTTTAAGAGGCTTTCTTCTAGTAGACCACATCTACTGATAATGATGTGTGCGTGGAGTTTGGAGAATAAGGTATTATATTCTTATCCAGCCAGTTGATAACCAACTCTTACTTCATCGTGTCTGAAAACAAAAGGTAAAATTGCCCCCAAACTTTGAACCAACTTCACAATTTTATGAAAACAGTAAAAGGACCCTGTAACACTGTCAGTCTGGACTGAGATTCTTCGATACAACCTTTGTGGCCTTTTTCTTGGGCACACAGAAATAACATTTTCTATGGTAATTCTGTGCAGACCAATCTGATGCATTTTTGATGTATGCAAATCACCAAAATGCCCATGAAAAGCTATTGACTAAAAATAAAAACAATCCCAGGAAGACTACATCATTGTAGAAATTATATGTGTTGCATTACATTTTCTGTGACAGACTGTGGTCTCCTTCAGGGCAGGGAGGTTTCCTCCTCATGTTTTTATGCACAAGGTTTCATATAAGGTAAGGGTATCAATACACACTTTAAAACCTCCAAAGTTTAGAAGCTTCAGAGACAAACTTCTACCTGTGTTGGATCGTCCAAATGCATGCACACTGAACAAATAGGCACAACTTTACATACAGCTTTGATAACTGTGGAATGAACTTTGTGGGGCACAGAGTCAGAATTATGAAATTAAAGAGGACCTTGGAGATCATCTGGTTCATAAAATGAAATTTCCTTGTAATGAAAGAACATATCTGGAAATCACATACTCATTCTGTGGTAGTGGGGACCGATTGAGTTTATGTTTATCTTTCTGAAAGAATTATTAAAGTAAAATAAATTTGTATTCTAGAAAAGAGAGAAAGAGACTCAGATTTTCTCATCCCCAGCTCCTTGCCCTTTAGAACTCTGGGAATTTCTTGTGTTTCATAGGGTTGTTTAGAAGCAGTTTGTAAATTTAGATGATGTTTTCAGGACAAATGATGGGATTTTTACTTGTTCAAGAATAAATTACTGTCCTTCAAAATAAAGTTATACATAGAAATTGCAAAAAAAATCCCACATTTGCTCTGAAAACAATAATATATAATGGTATTTGAGAATGAAATATCTTACACAAGTTTAAATATTAAATGACCTAATCTTTAATTTCAGTATGTTATTACTAATTGAACACTTACTATGTTCAATGTGCTACTTTGTGTAGCTTTTTAAAGTATTATTATTGCTGGTGATGGTTGTGCATGCCTTTAATCCCAGCACTGGGGAAGCCAGTCTGGTCCACATAGCAAATTCCAGGCCAGCTAGGGCTTCAGAGAGAGCTTGTCTTAAAAAGACCAAAAAATTTATTGATTATTCATAACAATACTGTTATCATCATTGTTTTGCATTTATATAAAAAAAATGAGGATCCTTGGAAAAGTTAAACAGGTCACAAGATGGTGGTCTCCATACTTTGAATAGAAATTTTGTGACTCATTTCATCACTGAGTGTTCTCTTTCCCCAGTGGATTTTCATTCACTTGAGTGTTTTGTACAAGGGTGAGTAGCTGAACTAGCTGTGAGATTAATGCTATCCTGTTACTAACTAGCTGGGATGGAATCAAGGTACTTTATCTCTCTCCCTGTTAATATGTATGCCCTTACTAAAAAAGGGGGTTAGCTAAATATAACCTATTTTAAGAATGTACTTTATTGTTACACTTTCTTTCTTTGCAAACCTGAAGAAGCTAATAACTTTTGATTTTTTTCTTCATATCAAAATGTTTCTTTCTAACTATTGCTTTCCTGTGAAACCTTTGTTCTTGGTGCTCAGTTTCTAGATTGTACTTATATAATCACTGGAAGTTTGTGTCTTGCAAACAGGTGAGAGAATTTGGAAATACCTTCACTAAGGGCTGGTAAAAAATTAGATTGAGGGGCTGGAGAGATGGCTCAGCGGTTAAGAACACTGGTTGTTCTTGCAGGAGACCCGGGTTCGAACCCCAGCACCCACATGGCAGGTAACAACTGTCTGTTAATCCAGTTCCAGGGGACCCTACAGCCTCTTCTGTCCTCCATGGACATTGCACTACACAGGTGCACTTACCTACACGCAGGCAGTACACACATACACATTAAATAAAAATAATAAGTAATAAATATTTTAAAAATTAAAATTGAAGAGCTCATATTCTGTTCCATAACAGTATTATTAATGAAGTCGAGTACCACTGATAAGGAGTAAGAAAGCTACAAACTGTAGCAGATGGAGGATCTCACAAGAGTATTACCTTATAAGTTAAGTTCATGAGGCTAATTTATGTAAATACTGACTGAGGGAGAACTGACACACTTTTTCAAGATCAAAACAAAACAAAACAAAACAAAACAAAACAAAAACTGTTCTTTTCTACTGTAAACCCCTATCTGTGGGAGACTCAATCCAGCTGTTGCAACTGAAAGAGACACAGAAGTGGCGATCAGACATGGATTTTTGTTATATAATATATTGCTCTGCTTTGAGACAGGGTCTTACTATGTAACCCTGGCTGGACTGGAACTCACTTTTTATACCAGGCTGGCCTCAAACTCACAAAAGATCTGCCTGCCTCTGCCTCTCAAGTGCTGCATTCTGATTCCTCTAACACATCAACAACACTTGTTATTGTTTGTTGTAGCCATTATCATGAGTGTTAAGGGATAGGTCATAGTGATTTTTATTCACCTCCCCTTAATTATTAATGAGGTCAAGCATATTTGTGTGTTGGTTGCCCATTTATAGATTTTGTTTTTAGGAATGTTTCATTAGAGCGAGGTTTTTTGTTGTTGTTTTTTTGTTTTGTTTTGTTTTGTTTTTAGTTGGACTTTTTGTCTTTTGATTGATGAACTTCTAAGGGTTCTTTAAATATTATAAGAATACTTCAGGTATGTAATTTCAGTTAAAGTTTCCCATTCTGTAGGTGGTCTTTTATTTTTCTTTATAACATATTTTACAGCATGGAAGCTTTAGATTTTGATGAAGTTCATTTGATTCTGTTTTCCCTTTGGTTATTTGTGGTTTGAATGTCCTGTCTATGAATCCACTATTGAATAGAACAGCATAAAGATTCATGCATTTCTGTCTAAAAATTTTATGCTTTAGCTTTTTCATTTTATATTTTTAATTCTAATTTGAATTATATTTTATATATGGCAGAGGTAGTCCAACTTAACATTTTTGCATGTGATACCTAGCTTAATCAAGATGTCATGCATTATGATGAAAAATGAGACCCGTCATCTATAGACAGAGATGTGGGATGTTAATTACAGACACTACTATTAGACATTGTACTAAAATCTTTTGCCTATGCAACAAAGCAAGAACAAACCCTAAACACATAAAAATGAGAAATTAAGAAATAGTCTGCCACATTCACAGATGACAGGATGATGCTATGTGTGTAAAATAGAAATTTCATAAAGAGAACATTCTCTTCAAATTTTCTCTGTATATCCTATAGACTAAAGGCCTTCTTTTGAAATCCTAGTAGTAGTTTTGTTAAAATAAGTCAATTCTAAAATTTACTTAGAATTGCAAAGAAACAAGAATAATTAGGAAAATATACATTTCTATACAGGATATAAAGATATTATAACTGCAATAATTAAAATTTGGATATTAGCACAAAAACCCTGAGATAGAACAATTGTCCGGACTAGAGAAACAGATTCCAATCCTATGGAAATGAGCTTTACAGCAAAGGTAACGAAACAGTAAGTGTGAAAATGATCTTCTCAATTAATAATATTAGATTAATTTGATAGCATTATGCATAAAAATATTCACTCCCTTCTTAGCATATGCACAATTCAGTTCCAGATAAACTGGAAATCTAGCTTTAAAATGAAAGCTATAAGGAATGTATATGAAAAGGACTATATTTAACATAATTTCTACTTGTCAAAAGATACCATAGTAAGCTGGGCATGGTTACACACACCTTTAATCCCAGCATTTGGGAGTTAGAGGCAGGTGGGTCTCTGTGAGACTGAGGCCAACTTGGTCTATATAGTGATTTCTAGGTCAGCTGTGGGTACAGCAAGGCCTGGTCTCAAAAAAGACCAAAAAAAGATACCATAGTAAAAAGTTAATTCACATAATGAAAGACATAACATACATATACCTATGGACACTTGCATTTATGACAAAGAATGCATCTCTGTATCTTTCACTTGACTAAATATTCACTTAATAAATGCAGACATGCAGATTGACAGAAAATGAATGCAAGACCCAATTCTTCAAACACCAGTGACAAATGAACAGGTAGGCAATACTAAGTGCCTAGAAAGAATAGGAAGCTATTTCGTGCCTCATATATATGTCTAAGTTCCTCATTCTGCTTTAGAAAACTATTGGATATTGTCTTCTTGCACTTAATATGTAAATTGCATTTTTATGACGCAGTGTATCCATTTCTTAGGAGAACCTAACAGAAATTCAGGTGCCTATAGACCAAATATATGGTTAAAGAATGTCCAGAACAGAATTTTCTTTAGTGTTTCAACCCTATATTTGAAATAACTGATAAATGATGCATAAGATAGAATCTTATACAACAAGGACAAGGAATGAATTTCATAAACATTATATTAAGGAAAGAAATCTAGATGCTAAAACGTTTAATCTCATTCATATTAACTGAAAAATCCTCAAAACAATACTTTCTGTATTTCCTAATAACAGAATTCAAAATTGTGGTAATGAGCATTGGGCAGATTGCTGGAGGGACAGTTAGGAATAGATTCCATGAACTTCTTGCAGTTATATACCTACATTCAAAATGACAAAAAATATCACTGAGTAGTTTCATTATAACTCATGAACTTTCCTATATGGGTATATATACTAAGATTCTATGTCAGTTGACATGATAAGTTTTTATGAAAACTAGTTGTTACAGTTAGTTATCTGAGGATACAAAATGCTGCTTAGAAAACAATAAAATACAAATAATGTAAATAACAATTGGCAATAAAAAGAAGAAAGCATTTATTCCTTTTGTTGGAAATAAAGTATGCTGACTTAGAAACAGTGCCATGCCATCACCAGAGGCAAAAGGCAACCACACTGAGGACAGTCATTCTTAGCAAGCTATCACAAGTGGGATGTTTACCCAAAGTGGGTATTGAACTAAATTATTTCCAAGCACCTTTTCCACTGTAAATTGTGTAATTTTAAATCTTCTAATGGCATTTAATATCAGTTCATGAGTGGGTTACACCACATGATTTGACAGACACTACCATTAACCATTTCAACAGCGAGTGAATTATTTAAGACTTTCAAGATGGCTTTCCTTGAAAGAACATATGCTCTCACCCTTTCTGTTTTAACAGCCCACTATATAACTACATACATATGTTTGATGGACATGTATAAGTATGACTAAGTCTCTGAGCTTAAGCAATAGTTTACGACCACATTTTTCTTTCTTTCTAGAAAATCTTCTTAAGAACACATCTCAAATAACACATAGACAACTGACTTCTCCATTGGTAAAAAGTGATCTACCAGGGGAAAAGTTAGAATGATGCTAAATATATCTGGTAACTGTATGAGAAAGTACCTTATGAAAAATAAAGCAAGTTCTATTTATTTTTTACCCAAATATTCAGATTAAATACATATTATACATGTATTCCTAGAAACATTGTCATGTATTTTTAATATTACATAGTGATGAGAATTTTTACAATGCATATTGATTCACTTTGGGCCAAAAGTAGGCTTGCTTATCTTTTACATTTTATTTAATAGATCATTTTTTTTCTAATTGCTAAGCAATCGATTGCAGCTAACAATAATAATAATCAGCTGTAGACTTTGGAATTTTATTTCAGGAGCCTGAGATGAAAATTTTGTATAACCTAACACAATAAAATGTAGGCATTCACAAATTTAGCATATAATTTCAGAGGATTTTAGGCCTCTTTTTCATCCACAAACTATGTGGATTATAAACTACAACCCTAGGGCAAATACTCTTCTCCTGAAACATCAATGTAATAAACACTGTAGATACTTAAACAGTAGTAATGTTATTTTTTAGCTTTGTCTCAGTCTCAGTATATAACACAACTAGGCTTCCTATCTTTCATTCTATTTTAATTGATTTATTAACTTGTAGCAATCTCACATTTTATTAACGTCCCAAACAGTACCAACCACTGCATGCATAATCATTGAAACTTTGGGAGTTGCTCATAGTTATAGCTGAATTTTTACCTCTCTTAAGTAGCTGAAGGAGCAGAAAAACCTTACAAATGTAAGTATGCAAACAGATTGAAAAAAAATGTGATTTTTCACATGCTGAAATTATATAGGTTCCCACAATAAAATCAAGGAACTCAATTCTTTTTGCACTGTTTTAAATCATTTTTCATGCAATGACAACAAGGAAAGATAAATGATGTAGAAAAAATGTAAAAGTATTTCAGCAATCTGAATTAATTGTGACACTTCATGGAAAATGAATGCTTATAGAACAGAATACTATAATATCATTCTGAAAAAAAAAAAAACAGTTGTTTCTTGCACTCGTACTTGGATGTGCACAGAACAGTGTTACCAATAGCTTGAATTGCTATGTATATGGCTTAAAATATCTGGTTTGAGCAAACAACAGAGTTTGTTGCTGGATCACTACTGAGTTTTGTTTGGGTTTGCTTCTTCTTTGTTTTCCTAAGATAGGTTCTTACTATATAGCCCAGGCTGGCCTGGAACCCACTATTCCCCTGTTATTACTTTCCAAGTGTTGAGATTGCACCACTGTCCCAACCATAGAATTTTATGACTGCCAATATATACCACACACCTGCAACTATTTTTAATTTTTAAAAAAGTTTTACACCCACTTCCCAGATGGCACCCTTCCATAGCCTCCCTCCCCCAACTAGAACCCTTATACTATGATATCCCTGCTACTGTCTGCCATGTTGTCGGCACCCCCAGCCATTCCCCACTACTTGCCTTTCTGGTGAATCTAGTTAGCCTAACTAAAGGTCTTTGTTTTAGGAGGGTCAGCTGCTCCTCATCTACTGGTAATCAGTTTTTTTTATTAAATATTTTATTTACTATTTTTATTTTATGTGTATGTGTGTATTGCCTGCGTGTAGGTTAAGTGCACCCACGTCGTGAAATGCCCGCAGATGACAAAAGAGGCTGTCAGATCCCCTGGAACTGGAGTTACGGACAGTTGTTAGCTGCCATGTGGGTGCTGGGATTTGAACCCAGGTCTTCTGCAAGAACAACCAGTGTTCTTAACCTCTGAACCATCTCTCCAGCCCTGTAACTATTTTTTTAAAAAGTAAAACTTAATTTAGAGTCTGATGAGTATTGGTTTATCTATATTATGGAAATAAAGTTATAACAATAAAAACAAACAATAGAATCCAGGGCTGATTATAAATTTATAAATTTTACCCATTTGGTCACACAACAATCTATTCATCCATCAGTCCATTGATATATGTAATTTTCCATCCATCTGTGCATAAAATCATCAATTTATGTACTGTAGGGGGTTTATATTGTTATAATTGCACTCAAAGCATTTTTTTACTTTCATAGATCAAATGAACAAAAGCACACGATAGCAATATTAGTGTTTTAATTATTTTTCCCCGGAACTCACTATGTAGACCAGGCTGGCCACAATCTCACAGAGATCCACTTCCCTCTGCCCCCAAATACTGTTGTTAAAGGCATGTGCCACCATGCCCAGTGTTCCTAGAATTTTAAAATTTTTTATTGGGCTTTTGTACATTTCATACAACAGTTCTTAATCAAATTTAGACCTCCTCCCCCATCCATGCTTCCCAACCCCTCACCGGACCTCATGTATTCCGCCACACATGTTAAGTCCTAGCCAGTCAAGCATTTGTACCCAGATTTCTTTCAGTACAAATTCATTCACTGGAGACTACTATCTAGAGATCATAAGTAAAGCATACTTTCCCTCTCATTGCAATAATCAGTCTCCAATAGTTCTCGGTCCAAGGATGACCCACCACCCACTTCCCTCACTCCACTCTGGGCCCTTGTCTGATTGAGTTGGCATTGGTCCTGTGTTCAATGCCACCATTGCCACAAGTTCACATGTGCATGCTTCCTGTGGCCTGAGAGCCTCTGCTTCCCTATGTTCATGAACCAGCCCTGGCCCTTAATATCTTTCTGTCCCCTCTTGCTCAATGGTGCCTGACCCATGGGTGGATGAGGTTTAACATAAGAGTCCTATCCAGAGACACACACTCTGCAGTCTTTTAGTCTTTAAAACTTGGCCAGTTGTGGCCTTCTGTGTGCATCTGATTCTATTGTGTAAGGAAGTCTCACTGATGAGAGTTGAGGGATGCGTTAGTTTTATCTCTACCCCTCATTCTGCTATATTCCATGAGCCTTAAGTGTAGAGGTTCAACTGTAGATGTGTCACCTAGAACTGGAGATCTATTAAATGTATATTCTCTGTGTATGACCAGTTGTGGAATTCTGTAATAACCTCCATCTGTTGCAAAAGGAAGCTGCTTCTTTGATGAGTGTTGTATGGTATGCATGTTTCTAACTATAAATATACATATTTAGCATATCATAGAAAATTTCATTTGTCTAGAGATATGTCAGAGATAGGGTTTTCTCTAGGATCTATGTCCTCTTCATCCATGTGTATCTGACTGAGTTTACAATGCTACCCATGGATTCACTCTCATGGAGAGGACTTTAAGTCCAATTAGATTGCTGTTGATGACACCCCAGATTAACAGTGTCACTACTATACCAATAGAAGTAGTTTGCAGTGCACATTGTTACGATTATTAGGTTTTAAGGCTGTGTTGGACTATTGATTGATTTTCTCCCTTAGAAGTTTGCATATTATCGTCTAGATAAACTTATGAGAACTGAACTTCAGACAGAAGTTTTCCAGTTCAGTTCCTGCTCCATTACTCCAAGCCCTGTATCTGAAGTATGTCCTGTCTTCTAACTCTGAGAGAAAACCAAGAGCTTTGGCAATAGCCTGTCTTATTTGTGAGTCTCCTGGACCACTCTCACCAACCACTCAAAGGGAGGTCTTCTGTTTGGCACTGTATTCCTTGCCAAACAGCCCCCAGGTATACGAATGCACTAATGTTTAGACACTATATGTGCACTTCTCAGGAGGCTTCTGGGGCATCACATTTCCCTTTGGGTTCCCTAACCCCCAAGATTGATTCATCTCTACTCTTTTACATTCCATCCAACCTCCCTCCTCCCTCTCCAGTCCCAGTACCTCCATTATCCCCACCTTTCCCCCAATAATACCCACATCCCATCATCACCCCTTTCCTGAATTCCCTACCACACACTGTGGCCCCCTGTGTAATTTTTAAGCATCACAATCTTCAATATGTATTTGCATTTTTATTATTTTCACATTTTTCTCTGTATTAGCTTATTTGGTCCTAATAAACTTTTGAGGTAAGAACTATTAATATTCCTATTATACAGATGAGAAATAGAAGCATATCAAGGCTAATTAATTTTGCTTGACTAATACACAGAATGATTTGAACTTAGGTCTGCTATCTCTAAACAATGTATTTGTAAGTTTTGCTAGTACAGTCTCTCAATACTTGAAGCATAGTAATATAATCAGCACTACTGCAATGTAAGCATCAGCAATAATGACAATGTACATAATTTTACAGCACATCATAGACTCATAACTATTGATAACTGTTTATGGACATACCTTAGTTTAATCCTCAAAGCAACCAAATACACTCGACATTATTGTGATTCGTGCATAGAATGAGAAATGACATGTAGTTAGGTATACCATCCATGATTAAACAGCTCAGAAAACATAAAAAGCTAGCATTTGAATCAGTTCTATTCTAAAACAAATTTTCATGACTAATTCATCAATCCACCTCCAGTTAAATATCTTTTAAAAGCAAAATGTGTTTGAAATATGACTTCTCTGAGTCTAAATAACTACTGTCTAAAAGTTAATTACTATGCAATACAATTGCAAATACTATGTTAACATTTAAGTTTTTTATAATTTACACTAACAAAAATAGGAAAAAATGCTTTGAATTTTACTGTTGCTTAATTGTGAAAATCAATGACTGCAGATTATAAATATCAAGAGATACTACGCTTTGGCATAGACTCCTAAATTCTGAAAATTTCACCTAGTATGAAAGTGTAGTGTGAAAAATCAGCGAGGCATCTTTTCTTATCACTCTAATGCTGGAGTTCCTGCAATCAAATAGTTAGTCAAACTAACAAAATAAACAGAAGCCATAGGAGTCAACATTTTGCAGGACATGGAGCTTGACTTTTTGAAATGGGAACAGGTAGTTTCAATAAATGATTTCAAAATCCTGTTGAAACAACAATCTACCTCTAGCATGGTAATAGAAGTGTGTGTACAGAACCTCATGGACACTTTTATAAGGATTATTTCCAAGATTTCCCAGTGATTGAAGATGAAGGTGAGGTAGTGAAACGTATCATGATGGAGAATTCCATTTTAAGCTGTCTCTTGACAAGGTGTTAGGCAGTTGAAAACAGGTACTACATTTTATACTCACTCTGTAAAGTTAGATTATAACACTGTGCCTCACCTGGAATAGTAAGTCAAGATACATCTGCTTCAAAATAAATGACAATCTTTTAGAGAAGAGGCTCACATCTGTGCACATTTTCTCATTTTTAAACCATAATAAAAATTATTCAGAATGGTAGCCTAGGTGCTCAAGAGGCTGATGGCCAAGTACAAGCAATTAACAGTGAACCCTCAGAAAGGAATCATGGCAATTAACAGTGAACCCTCAGAAAGGAATCATGGCAGGCCCCATGAATGAAGAGAAGTTTTTTGAATGGGTGATACTGATCATGTAAGTTACTGTTTAGATCTTTACTAGAAACTAGGCAAGCTTCTCCAGTGCTCTAAGTGCTGGCTAAGCCAAGTGGACCACAGAGATTTCATCTCTTCTCCAGGCAGAAACCAGCTGCACATTGATCAAGGAAAATGAGGGTGTTTTCTCAGAGCTGATGAAAGCTTTAGTTGTGAATTTGGGGCGCCCTGAAGACACCCACATTGACTTTGATGTTTTATCTGCCATCCTGAGTTGACCACTTGACTAACCATTGAGTCCTCCAAAGATGAGATTCACCTGTGAGATGTTCCATCCTAACACCAGTAGATGGAGAGTATATATCTCATCCTTCATGCTCCAGGTGATGATTCTATGGGCAGTGGGGAGCTGTGGATCCCAGAGCAGAGGGTAGTGAAGATCCTGCTGTCGGTGCTGAGCATGTTGGCAGGGCCCAAAGATGAAAGTGAAGTGACTGTGGATGCTTCTAAATTGTGGAGGGACGACTGGGAGCAGTTCTTCAAGATTGCCAAGCAGATTATAAAGAAGACTCTGGGGCTCTGAGGCCATGCTCCATTGTGCACACTGAGAGTCCAGTGCTGCCGTCCTGAACCCTTAGCCGCATGCTGGCACCAACATAGGGAACTTGCAGAGTCACGGTACCTATTGTTCTTACCTTTCCACCCCGGATCGGCTGCTCCCCTGAAATCATGACTGGAATAATGACAGTTGTGTGCTTTAAGGACTCCCGAGGCATCTTGGGGTGGGCTCTGGGTTGTCCTCAGTACCTCTCCCAGCCATGGTGGGGTTCTGCTCCTTCCTGCAGTGCTGAGGACCAGCTGCAGCCAGCTGTCCAAGACGGAGGGCCACCAATATTCATGAAGACATGGGACCTTGGCAGAAGCAATGTGGGCTGGCTGGCCGTGCCTCCCAGTTCCCACGTGCCCCTTGAGGCATTCTGAACTGCTTTTGTCAGGCTATACTTTGCAAGCTGAGGCTGTCCTAGGCCTGTTGACAGGGGCTCACTGTGTGCATCACAGATGTCAACTTAGAATCCTTCAGGAGACACTTTCAAATGGGTTCATGAGAAGTAGGGACATGGGTCACTAAGACCGCTCCTTTTCCTGCTGCTCTTTTAGGGATCTGTGCCCTGTGTTACTGGTGCCCACTAGAGCAGGTGGGATCACTGTAGTTTTAGTGCTTGTGTCACCTGAGGCCTGTCGGCTCTTTTGGAAGGCTGGGAGGCCGCAGGGATCTGTGTATGCCTTGGTCACACCAGATTTAGCTCTTGGCTCAAGATCCTTTTTCACTGTCCAGGCTGGAAGGGAATTTGCCACTGGGTTCTCAGAACCGAGGTGCACATCCTCACCTTGACTCAGGCTGGGAAATCGTTGCACCGCAGGTCGCAGGGGGAGGGTCTCTAACAGCAGAACACACACAGCAGAGGTGCCTGAAGCAGACCTCACAAGCAATAGATCTGTCCTGAGCACACGAACAGTTGGCCTCTCCCAACCAGTTTGCATTTAAACCGGAGTTTCTATTTAAAATGTGGCTCATCTGTGAGGTGTGCAAGGCTCACTGCGCTGCCCCCTCTTCCTTCCCTTTACCCTTGTGTCAGTGGCCAGCACCCTACATTATTCATGATGTTGATAGTTCAGGCTCTGGGGCTTCAGCTGGCTGTCAGGGGAAACCACAACTCTTTCCTTTACCAAAATGCAGCAGGAGGAGGTGGCTGTACCGAAGTATTTGTGGGCACCACTGAGACTGAAGCCCTGTAGAGCGAAAAGTGGTCTGTGTAGGGAGATGGCCCAGACACAGGCTGGCCAGGGGATGCAATCACCCATGGGCTTCCCTGGAAGGTAGTGGAGGAAAAGAAGTAATCTTTACAAAATAAAATTTTCTTCGGGTTTGTATTTATTAAATGAAAAAGACAATCCTATGATGCTACTCCGCTGTGGTGGAATTTGATTGCTATGTTAAATAAAGTTGGGAATCCTCTCAAAAAAAAAGTATTCAGACCTTTGCACAAAGCACCTAAATGATATTCAAAATCAAATTATTTCTTGTAAGTGTATCAATAAGAATTTGGCCTATTTTGTCCTAATTCTCAGCTAAACTTCTAAATGTCAAAATATGCTTCACTATGACAATGTGTTTTATTGGTTATGTAGGAATTTGCTAAGATATTATCAGGTGATATGTGTCTTTACATTATTTATACTTTCCTTTTAGGGATAATACTGAATCATTCAAACATAGGATAAGAATCCATTGGACACTTAGATTTCATGTTTCTTATATGTAAAATTAAGTGTTTAGATTTGATACTCACTTGCTAAGCACCCTTTGAGCTCTTGAGCCCTTGAATTCTGTATTCATATGCTTTTATTGTGGCCAATAAATTTAAAGCATATCATACAATCCATATAAAATAAGGTCTTGACAGTGTTATACTTACTAACTTTGGTCATAAAGTTAAAGGAATTTAGAATCTGGTTTTGGTGATAAAGCTCTTTGCTATAACATGATCAATTGTTTATACTGAATTACTCAGTTTTCTAGGATGAAAATGGCATATCTCCTAAAATTTTAGCTTTGCCAGGCAGGCCTTTAATCCCAGCACTCGGGAAGCAGAGGCAGGTGGATCTCTGTGAGTTCAAGGCCAGACTGGTCCACATAGTGAGTTCCAGGACAGCTGGGGCTACAGGGAGACCCTGTCTCAAAAGACAAAAAAAAAAAAAAAAAAAATTAGCTTTATGTGGCAAAGTCTTTGTTTTCTACTGATTTATATGCCTACTCTTTATTGCTAGAATTTATCATTTTCAAATGATTTGTTCCATTGACAGGCATCTGATGAAAAAAATCTATGTCTCAACTATGTTTGGAGAACTGTCCATTTAAAATAGTGACAATATTAATTCTGAATAGATTATGTGATTCCATTTTTTATGCATTAGTCATTCCCAAACAGAAATGTACCAATGTTTCTGAGGGTGAGGAAAAATAGCACGAATTATTATATTCACCCAGGGTACATGGCTTTAAAAAGGTTGAGAGACCCAGCCACAAAGAAAAATTATCTGGACACCCCCAGAGATCTTTCATCAAATGGAAAAAAAGAAAGTTCAGGAAAGTTAATTAAAAAATAAACCAAATGGAGAACAAATTAATTTTAATAATTATCCTTAAAGACTGATTAACTTGTTAATTATGAATTCTAAAACAAGATATTGTGTGTGTGTGTGTGTGTGTGTGTGTGTGTGTGTTGAGGTTGAGAGTATATGCTGACAGCAAGAGAGCTGAGTTCAAATCTCAGCTCTGTTACTAAGTAATGGGATTCTTCGTTGTCCTGGATTCAATTTTCTTACGTGAAAAGACTAACCTAAATGATTGCTAAATGCATCCAAACAGATAATATATAATTCTAGTATATGCTCATGCCATTTTGGGAGCATAAAGAGCATATGGTATATTGGGGATAAGAGGAGCAACAACTGTTTTCATCAATAGAACATAAGCCTCTAACTCTATAGTCAACAGACCAGATGATCACACACTAAGCCAGACTTCCAAGAAGATCTTCCTACTAGGAAAGCTTAATCTGTAGATCTAACAATGCCTCTGCATTACAGTGTGAAGGTCTCCTCTCCCCGTGACTTTGATTTATATCTCCAGTTAGGAGCCACTCTACTGATTTTCCTATGACAGAGTGTATTTTGAGTATAGGTAGCATTCAAAGACTAATAAAGGAAGAATAAACCTATAAGGAACCTCAAAGAAATTATTTCTTTCTCAGGCATTTTGCACATCAACTCAGTCTTTCATGTTTCTGACTTCTAATGTCAGAATTTATAGACCTCAGAATTTTAAGATTTTTCTTCAAATTAGTGATAGCAAATGATCACATAACAATCTCATTTGCTGAGATGGATATGTGCAAAGAGGAACACATGTTCTGTGGTCTATATGTATAATATAATAATAAATTATACATGCTTCACCTCTGGTATCTTCTGTTTGCTCCTCAACTTCTATTTACTAAACTTTCACCATTTTTCATTGTGCTCTGTGCTCCAGGAGACAAATCTGAATAAACTATTAGTCCTGTGCTCTGAGCAATCAATAACCCATTTAAGATGCTTTAACAAAGAGCAGAATGAATCCAATATGTTTATGAGCCTGGATTTTCTTAGCAAGGTCATTTCAGCTAGCTGTGCACCTTGACCAGGTCTCTAATAAGTGCCTTTTGGCATATAATTTTCAAGTTCTTATAATTTTGTAACTTTCTTATCGTTTGATGAATGGGAATGCAACTGTCTTCAGTTTGTTACACTAGCCCTGTGACTTCTCCTTATTTGAAGTTCATAAATAGACCTTTGTAAATAACCACTCTTGGAATTATCTTATTTGAACATTCTATCTATGCCCTATTTACTGGGATCCTGACTAATCTTTCTGTGTTTTTAAAGGCATCTTTGAACATATTAATACAATGAGGAGAGTAAAGATGCAAACCTGTTTTTAAAAGCTCTCATGCTAAAATCGGTATACCTAAGCAAATGAGGAAGGGTGCAGTAACACATCGGAATTGAGAGGAGCGGATGTGAGAAAATGGAATGCTGCTCTATTATATGGAGATGAAGCAAGGAATTCTGAATTTTAACTAAATACGAACATTAAGTCACAAGGAAGAGGATGGTAAGTTTCTTTATATGCTCCAGGGGCACTTGATCTGTGATCTTGCATTCAACCAGAGGCAACTCATTAATTGAAGAAATAAAAGAAAGCTGGAAGAAGTTCATAGAGGAGTAACACAATGACAAAGAAAAAGCACTGGAGGATTGACATGTGAGACGAGATAAGGGACATGAAATCACTCTGCGTTAGCTAAATGGTGACTAAAGGGGAACATGTCAACTGGCTCTAATTATGTAAAGGTTATCAATTCCAAAAGAAACACAGTGATTACTACAAATTGAGAGAGGAGTGCTTGCTTTATATTAAAGAGACACATCAAAAGAAAAAATTCAGATCAAATAAACAAAACCACTTTTTCTGGCTTTCATCACTTTAGATTTCATAAAGCTAAATGCTGCATACTATTAGTCTTTGAAAAAAAACAGTGACAATAAACTTAATTACAGATAATTTCTTAATATGATATGTATGGACTATCTATAACTATCATCTATTGAAACAGCTGATAAATCAGCGTTTTACAAAAACCAGATACAATGATTGCTTCTATTAGTACAGGTTTTGTGCTAGACATTTAACAAGCATCTTATTTAATTGTTCATACTACATTGTAAAAATAAAGGTTAGAAAATTTCAGCAACCTTCTGAAGGTGAGGAAACTAGTAAGCCCAGAAATAGAATATGGAAGCAAGCTTTTGTACTCTTTGAGTCAATGGATAAATTACTTCAACAAATGCAAACGATTACATAGTAGCTTCTCATCATTCTATTATGCACCTGCTTGTGTGGGTGTTTACTAAATCTATGAAGTATTTTGTTACTAATTCCCTTGACTATGTAATGATATAGTTTATATACCTTGAAAATGGCTATTCTTACTCTCCATTTGTCACTTTGAAAAGTTTCATGTGGTCCCCATTCAGACTAAGCTACATAGATGAGGTACCACCTAGTTTCATTTTCCTATTCTCTTAGATGGCATCCATTTTTAACTTTGAAAAAGAATTTTCTATTACTAATTCATGCCATTCAAGTTACACAATAAATTATGAAGTGGTTATTTGAAAGTAATTATGCCATTGGGTCTTCTATTTTAGTCACCCCCCCTCATTGTATACTTTATATTTTAATTTGGTTCAACTTACAGATACTTTAAAAACTGTCAGGCTCATCTCTAACATTTCAAACATTACCAAAGACTATGAAGAGAAATTCATGAGGGTTCCTTTTAACCTTCATGATTAGTGGTAAAGACAGCTAAGATTTTCCTTTGCAACTTTCTAGGAATTCTCTGTGCATGTTTTCATTTTAGTTTTTCCACTTATTTATTTTTGGTTGTCTTCCTATGTCAGTATATAGAGTGCTACTGTATCTTTAATGACTCTAAACCATTCTATTTTAAGGGTGTAGCATTATTTATCTAGTTCATTGGTACAGTGTCAACAGTCCAGTCATAAGCATACAATGACATTTAGCTTTGCATATTTTCACATATTACCAGGACCAATTTCTAGCTAGTGTATTTCTGAGCTGAAGCATATTTATATATTTTTCTATCTTTTCTTCTTTTTACTTTTTTAACCAAAAACTACTTCCACAAACTAGATTTTATATCAGCATTGGGAAAAGGCGGGTGAGAGTCCAAATAGACTGCTGACATTTTAAAATTCACATCAAGCTCCAATATGCCACAGTATCCACTTTTATTTCACAGGTATCAAATGGCAATTTACCAACTATGTCTAAATTATCTTACACTAACATTTCTATTCCTGGGCCAGGCTCACTTATACCAGTGTCCTTGTTTGTTCTTCCTTGCTATAACAAAATACTCTGACCAATACCAACTTGGGGAGGAAAGGGTTTATTCAGCTTACATCTCCCAGGTCACAGTTCATCAGGGAGCCCAAGGTAGGAACTCAGGGAAGGAACCTGGAAGCAGGAGCTGGAGCACAGACCATGGAGGAATGCTGCTTACTGGCTTGCTCACCTGGCACCTGATCAGCCTGCTTTCAGATGCAACACAGGTTCACCTGCCCAGGGATGACAGCACCAAGGTGGGCTGGACCCTCCAACATCACTCATCAACAAGATGCCCCTCAGACATGGTCACAGGCTAGTCCAATAGAGACAATTTCCCAATTGAGGCTCCCTCAACCCAGGTGTGTCAAGTTGACACTAAAGCTATCCAGCACAGCCAGCTTCTATTTTCATGTAAATAACTCATGACTTACACATATTTCTCCACCACTTCCTTTGAAAGAAAGTCAAAGGAAGTAAAAACTTTGATTAATTCTTTGTTTCAGACCTTGGCCCAAGTTCTTTCTACTACCTGAAAGCCCAGCTGGCTCCCATCATGCTGTCTGCATCCTGCTTGCTCTCATGGTCTGTTTCTAACTCCTCTAGAGTAAAAGTTTTACATTTGAAGTCTCAGATTGCCCCTTATCATCAACAAAAGACTGGAATGTTAGGTTCCTGGCAGGATCCTAAAATGAAGGCTCAGCACCCAACATTCTAAAAACTGGGGGTTCTTTTGGTTATTTGGGATAGCGGTCTGTCAATCTTGATTATCTTTTCAAAGAACAAGCTTTTGGATTTGTTGATTCTTTGTATTGTTTTCTTTGTTTCAATTTCATTAATTTCTGCCCTGATTTTTGTTATTTCTTCTTGTCTGCTGGGTTTGGGTTTTGAACTAAAAAGCTTCTGTACATCAAAGGAGGCGAAGCAAACAGAACACCCACGGAATGGGAGAAAACCTTCACCAGCGACATATCCGACAGAGGTTTAATATCCAGAATATATAACAAACTCAAAAAACAGAGAATCAAGATAAGAAGTAACCCAATTAAAAGATGGGCTAAGAAGCTGAACATAGAGTTCTCAAAAGAAGAAGAAAAGATGGCTAAGACACATCTTAAAAGATGTTCAACATCACTAATAATCAGGGAAATGTAAATTAAAACTGCTTTAAGATTTCATCTTACCCCAGTCAGACTGGCTAAGATCAAGAAAACAAATGATACCAATTGTTGGAGAGGATGTGGGGAAAGGGGAACACTCATCCACTGCTG
>NW_008334566.1:869096-880247 GCF_000622305.1 Nannospalax galili | reverse complement strand
GTTCAGAGGGACATAAAGGACAGTTTTTGCTCCTTGCCTTCCTAGGTCGACCTGTTCCAGGGGACTATGAGCATCTCTCAAAATGTCGTGTAATTGTGGTGGGTCACCTGTCTTCTTGATCAAGGAGGCCGAGGAGACTGCACAAGATGGACTTGAACCAGTGTCCAGTCTATAAAGAGGAGGGTCAACACAGAGGAATAATTTCCTCCATGCTTCCAAGCAAAGACAACAATGGTCTAGCAGGACCTTTAATTTATCTTAACATAGGCAGAACTGGTAAAAGAAAGGAGTAGGGGTTCCTCTCACACCAGTGTGACCCCTGAGGAACCGATCCTCAAATGACCTTAAGAGTAAAAATAAATTGGTTTATCTGGGCCAACTGTATGGTCTTAAACACCCAAAAGGAAAGTATAACCAAAGATTAAAGGGTCAATATAATTTCTTAAGAGTCCATATGCATAGCTAATGGCTACATAACAAGCAACAATGCCAGACAGGAGGCACCTTCTTTTGAGTTGTTGGCCAGGGTGGCCAAAGGGACTCCCAGATAGTAACCCAGCATAGAACTGGGAAAATGAACAGCAGAACCCAATCTTATCCAAAGGAATAATGACAACTGATTGCTGCTAGATGAGGAAGAGCTGACCCTCCTAAAACAAAGACCTCTAGATAGGCTGACTAGATTCACCAGAAGCGAAAGTAGTGGGGAATGGCTGGAGGTGCCAACAACACAGCAGACCATAGCAGGGATATCAGAATATAAGGGACTCTAGTGGGTGGAGGGAGGCTATGAGAGGGTGCCATCTGGGAAGTGGGTGTATAGTTGAATAAGATGGTTTGCGATGTTCAGTGTGATATATATGCACACACACACACAAAAATCAACAAATTAAAAAAATATATTATATTTGAGGAGGAAGCATGGAAATTTATGTCATGCTAATTAGTAGAGGTGATAAACGTTACCATTGAAATCTACCCGGTGACTTTATAGACATACACAGTCTCTCTCTCTCTCTCTCTCTCTCTCTCTCTCTCTCGTTGTCTTTGAACTTACTATGTAGCCCAGGCTGACCTTGAACTCACAGAGATCCCCCTGCCTCTGCCTCCCGAGTGCTGGGATTAAAGGCGTGAGCCAACACACCCTGCCCAAAATAGAGATCTTTTTTAAAGGTTAAAAACTCAATTTTATGTCTTACAGGGCTTATACTGAGTTCAATATTGTATAACTGTATTAATTCACCTGTGAACCTAGAAATTTACACTCTCTTGTGAAAGAGATGTACTCTTGCTCTGGAGTGTGTTACTGAATATGTTAAAGCAGTAGTGAAATTCTTCTTTTAATCATGTAGTTATTTAAAAAATGATTAAAAAATAATATTTCTCCAAAACATAAAAATCTCCTTAAAATAAAAGAAAAATGGTAGCAGATCTTTTGTCAAGTTCCATAAGTTAATCCTGAATGAAATAGTGATGTATCTATTAGAAGAGTAACCAATGACTTCCTGATTGGATCTGAGGCCTGCTCCAGAGGAGGGACTTCATAGCTGGTACTATAAACCTGGTTAAAACCCCATGACCGGGAGGTCAAAGACCCCAGTGAAGAACCTTGTCAGCACTGTTTTGCTAAATACTCTTAACAAACCGCCTTCTAAATCTATATTAGCACAGCATTCAACCTCAGTCGGAGAAGCTTCTTTTGGCAGTGGACAGAGGTTAACGCTATTAAAAAAAATTGTTATTGAGTATGTCAATGCTGTTGTAGTGAAATGCTTCTTCTAAGTATGTGGTTATTGAATAAATAATTTTAAAAAATAATATTAAATGAAGTATTTTTAAAATAAAAAAAAATAAAAACTGGGGTTTCGAACTTAGCCTGGGTAAGTCCCTCTGCTTGTTGGGAGACCAATCAATCCTTTGCTACTCTAACATTTCCCCCTCTAAAGAGGTATACCTAAAATCTTTTAAGGGTTAGATACAATCTCACAAATAGTTTTGACATTTTTTGCCTTTGGAACAGAGTATTTTGCTAAGAGGCCCAAGGACATTTTGACTTTTAGCCAAGAAACTGGCTACTTTTCTTTGGGGTCTTTTTATCCTAACTGCCTAGGCAGTTCCTACCTCCTATTCTTATCACACCATCCTCTGAAGTCATTACCCAAATTGCCAATAGGGAATCAGGACGCAGACTGCTCTGGCTTCTTCCATATTGAACAGGAACATAGGATGAGGCAACTGGAGTACCCCTTTACTGGGTCTATCTAAAAGACTCCCAAATTGTATAACTTTTGTCTGTAGGGAGAAAAGAAAGTCCTTGACTGGTGAACAGGATATGTGTAGGAGAAGTAAAGGCAAGAATAATTAGCTTTACAAGTTCTAGACAGGGAACTAGAAAAAAGTCAGAACGGGGCAATTTTCAAATGTTCGTATGAGACTCCATCGGAGTTTCATTGACAAGGGCTTCCAAAAACATCCCTCTATTGGGTTCTTCAAGGCTGGACTCGAGAGTGATGGATTCAGGATTTGCTTTCAGAAATTTTGGTAGCTGTTGGAGTGGTTAGAATCAGTGTCAGTTCCCCCTCAAAGGCTTCTCGATAGGGGGAGAAAAAAATTATCCATTATTTTAGAACAATAGCAGGTTGTCTCCCTTAGCTACAGGTGGGCACTACCGTATTGGAGACAAAAATTTGAAGTCTTACATCTGAGTAGCACTTTATGGTTAGGAACAAAATCATCAATGAGAAATAATTGTCTAAATAATTTTTTATATAGAATTAAGCCTAATGTCTGGGAAGTGTAATCCCTTGAACTCTTAAAGAAGTATACTGATGACTTTACTCTTTGGGTATACTTTCCTTTTGGGTTTTAAGCCCATACAGTTAGTTGGTCCAAATAAATCAATTTATTTTTACACTTAAGGTCGTTTGAGGATTTGTTCCTCAAGGGGTCACATGGGCTTGGGAGGATCTCCTGGCTCCTTTCTTTTACCAGTTCCGTCTATGTGAAGATAAGTCAAAGGTCCTGCTCAACCATGTCTGGTTTCACTAGGAAGCATGAATGTGATGTTTCCTCTGAGTTGACCCTCCTTTTTGTAGACTGGACACTGGTTCAAGACCACCTCATGGGGTGTTCCTGTCCCTCCCTGAACAAAAGGACAGGTGATTGACCAGAGTTACCAGACATTTTGAGAGATGTTCCATAGTCCCTTGGAAATTAGTCGACCTTGGAAGGCAAGGGGCAAAAGTCCTTTAAGTCCCTCTGACCACATTAGTATAGGCTTCAAAGTATGGCTGTTAAACATTTAATAAGTTTAGTTCCACCAGTCTGGTAATTTTAATTATCATGTGCTATGTCGATAAGGCTTGCATAAAAAATCCAAATATTCTCAGATAAACCTTGACTAGATATATATTTTGTTCCATAAACTAGTTGACTATACTATGACCACAGAAATTTTACCTCATCACTTGCTTAGGATTTCTCATTTTTTCTATTTTGGAAAATATCTCCATTTCCATATCCTTTTAACACCTTTTACATTCTCATTTTCTTTTTTAAAAATAATTGTGAAACATAATAGCATTATCAAGGTTTTAGAGTTTCTAACAATAACAATAACAAAAACAAAATGATTTTGACATGTCTCTTTTTCTTCTTTCTTCCCTAACCCCACTTTGAGTCCTTTATTAACTTTTAAAATGCCCATTAAATCCAATTTGTGTTCCCCAAACACTCTTGGCTATGGGTCCATTCCCTGGAACTTGTCAACCTACCCAGTATCATATTGTAGGAAAATGACAGGCTGTCTTTCCTCCAGCAACTATCAATTGCTATTCATTCCTCAGCTAGGGTTGGGTTTCTTGCCTACCTCTTTCCTTGAACTCAAGCTTATAAACAAATGTAACTTTAAACAGCAAGAGTTAAATCTGAACATACTGGCGAGAGTCTCTTGGATGCTATCACATAAAAGGTTTTGGAGTCAGGCTAGCATAGTTTACACGCCAGTGGGCCTATTTATAGGACTGACTCCTTTTTGCAATGTCAACAGTAACATTACACCTATTTTAAGCCTCAGTATCTCAGATATCAGCCCCTACTAGTTGCACAGTTCTCTCTTATTTGCTAACAGAAAGCCCAATGGAGCCTGCTGAAGTACCTGGTCAAATTAGCAAAGATAATTTTTTAGAAGTTCCTAATCTATCTGATTCTGTTTGTGAAGATGAAGACGTTAAAGGGACCTTCAAGCTTGACTTCTCTCCTCATCCAAGCAGGCGAGGATCTGAGTCTTCTGAAGACATGTACCTGGACACTCCAACTTCAAGCTCCCGGAAAGTTTCCTTTGCTGACAGCCTTGGATTCAGTCTTGTGTCCATTAAAGAATTTGACTGCTGGGATTTACCAAGTGTTTCAACTGATTTTGACTTGAGGAAGGATGTTTTCCACACAGAAGAATATGTTTTATCTCCTTCGTTTGACTTGCCTTCTTCAAAAGAAGATCTTATGAAACAACTTAAAGTTCAGAAAGCGATGCTGGAGTCAACTGAGTACCTTCCTGGGTCAACGTGCATGAAGGGCATTATTCGAGTTCTGAATATTTCTTTTGAGAAGTTAGTGTATGTGCGAATGTCCTTAGATGACTGGCATACCCATTATGACATTTTAGCAGAATATGTTCCTAATTCATGCGATGGTGAAACTGACCAGTTCTCTTTTAAGATTTCATTGGTTCCTCCTTATCAAAAAGATGGCAGTAAAGTTGAGTTTTGTATACGTTATGAAACCTCTGTTGGTACATTTTGGTCAAATAATAACGGCACAAATTATATATTGATTTGTCAAAAGAAAAAACAAGAGGCAGAGCCTGTAAAGCCATTGGAAGAAGCTTCTAGTAAACAAATAAAAGGCTGTTTAAAGGTAAAATCAAGGTGAGGACATATTTTACATACTTTATTATTCATAATCTTGAGAGATTTTTCAATGTCATTTCGTGTGTTACAAGAAGAAACAATTTAGTTTAAAAAGCTGCTGCTTATGCTATGAAAGCAATAGTGTCAGGTTTTGTTGGTTAGTGCTATTTAATAATAGCATGTAATATTCCAACTTTAAGGAAAAATGAGTGAAAAATTTTTGCGTAAAAAATGTGTAATAGGAATGTATGTTTTACTTGCTTGATAACTTACTTAATTTCAAGCCCTGAGATGTAGACCCTTCATTTTTGAAACTATTTTACATAAAGTATATTTATTTTCAGTTAGTTTTAAAAGCATATGCTTTCCTTTGAAACATATTTGGCTAACATAAAATAGTATTTCAAAATGTACATGGCGGTAAGAAATTTGTAGGCTTTTCACCAAAAGCAGCAACGAACATTTTAATCACTGAGTCAGTTTTGTAAAGATGTTTGGAGTAATGCATGTTAAGTTAAATCACAAGAGATATGGATTTAATGATGAACTAACTAGAGAATAATTGTGAGTGATGTATAAATTGAACATATAATTTTATAATTATAACAAATGTAACATTATGGAACATAAATTAGTATAATTTAGTAAAAGTAAATGGAGCAGAATGAAAAAACGACCCAGATAGAAAAAAGGATATTCAGCTATATAGATTAGAGATTTGGGATGAGACCCCTCATTAGTAACCTTTGTCTCCTGTTAATGTGTAAAAATAGAAGTAGCCTTCAGCTCCTTCTATACTGAAAAGTTGGCTAATTTCCATGACTCTAGGTTAGTAGATGCAACATTCAGGGGCACTCAGACCCCTTCGGCTCCTCACTGTACCCAAGGGAAAAGACCACACTGCTTCACCAGCCACAGGCAAAGGTATGGTTATTCTCTGAGTGATTTCTCCTATCTCAAAACAAATATTTTAGTAAGTACTCCAGAGAGAATATAATATGATGAAGAGGGGACTATGAGAGCAATGAAGACACTCAGGTTCTCAGTGCTAAGTACAATTCTTTTTAGATGACTTTGAGAAATGTTTAACCTTTTTATATTTTAATGAATAAGACAATAACATTTGCTAAATTAATCACTTCACTACACTGCTGAACTAATATAGTATAAGTTAAAAAAATTTAAACATAAATATTTCATGTTTGGAATACTTGAAACCAAATATTCCAAACTTAATACCCCAGTTTTGGTTTTCTGTTCAAGCCATTAGAACGATCAAGCTTAATATACTTTGTGAGCTATTCCAAATGTCTATTCAAATAAAACTTTCTCAGATTTCAATTCATGTTATTAAAGAGATAATACAAATATAACCTCTATACAAGGTAAAATAATAATTTAGATGTTTGTGATTTTATTCATAACATCTACACAGAAAAAGTGATTCAATGTGATACAAAATAATCTCTGTACAAAACTTACACACATGAAATACTTTATATATGAGATAATCAACAGTGAATATTAAATATATAGCCACCTCTTGACTATATTAGAGATAATAGATCTTAGAACGTAAAGTCTTTTGATCAAATAGTTCATAAAAGAATCAGTATTTAACCCAAACACTTTTTCTGAGTTAAATATGTACCTTCACAATGTCAAGCAATATATTCTGAACTGGAAGTTAGAAAGTGGTTTCCTTTGGTAGACCAAATTTGACTTGATACCAAGAACAAAGAATGGGAAGCTAATAGGTCAAAACTTGCACTCGCCCAATCAACATGCACATTTGTATTTAGAACAGGAATCGTTGGTTCCTAGCAGACACTGCTCAAGTTTTAATATTACTTTGGGGAGAAAAACCTGAGAAAAACTAAACCGCAAAATGGTCTAAAGGCCTGTAAAGTTTCCTAATGAGTTATGAAAATGGAAAAAAATCTCTTTCCTTCAAAACCACAGATACATTTTCTGCACTTCTGTAACTTAAAAATGACCAACATAATTCAAACCACATTTTTAAAAAAACATTTGCCTCTGGAGAAGGCTTTTTGTGCTGAGTTTCAGTCCAACATGAATTTTTACATCTGATTTATATACCACTCAAAATGGAGAGTATAAAGGAAATCCTGACTGATCCTTAGAACAGCGTGTGCCATAATAGAATATTTATACAGCTTTTCCATGATATAATTTATATGCAATGGGGTTTCAAATATTCCTAAACTTGCACAAGAGAGCATTATCAAATTTCTAAATGAATAGTACAGTTGGACTTCATTGGGAAGAATTTGGCTGGGGAAAAAAAGACATACCTTATTAGTATTATTTTACAAAATATGTACATAGCTAAAATGAATTAGCACTCATCTGGTAAAAGATTATAGCTCCTGAAATATCCTTCCTATTACAAATAGTTACAATATCTAAAAGGTCTCTTTTGAGCATAGCTTTACTTCCTCCGTAGTTTCCGTTGGAGGACATTTCTTTTATAAGATAGAATAGAAATTTATATGAATTTGTGGTTTGTACATACACATAGATTAAGAATAAATAGTGTGCAAAATAATTCTGAATTAAAATGAAAATTAGGCTGTTCTAGTTTGCAGAGTAACATCTAGCTTCAATTACACTTAATACCAAAGTTAATTTGCTATCGGGGTCCCTGAGATTGTATCTTCTGAAAGTGTCAATAATCCCTTCTAATAAGTACAGAATGAACTGTGTGAACACATTCAGTGAGGCAGGAATTCTGTTATGCCAATCACCCACACAGGCTTGATGTTTTCTCTATAGAGATTTCTCTCAGGTCAGAATTGCAAACCTTCTCATTGGTGTGAGCTATTTTCTTTTGAGGTTGTTACTATATATGCCTTGAATATCTGGAGGGAGAGAAAAGCAGAGTTTGTAACTTATAGACAGGTGACTGAGAGTGACCCAGAGGTATCTAATTGCAGAGAAAGGCAGGCATCACAAGGTACTTGTTAGGTGTCACCACACTTGTAGCAATGGGGTATGTGTTAGCAAACAAACTAAGCAGATGTCTTAGCAGAAAATGATATAAATCACATTCAATGTACATACCCAAAGAAGCTAAAAATAGCCTGCACAAACAGTATACTTGCAAAGTTAAAACTGAAGGCTTCAAAGTTAAACATTTCTGAGTTTGAGTCCTAGCCTTACCATACACTAGCTGTGTGAATTTGAGTTAATAAGATTGGTTTCCTTCTCTCTTAATTTTTAGTAATATTAGTTCAGTCCCCCGGGGACACTCTCAAAAAAGTAATACATAAAATACAGACATAGTAATTTACTAGTAAATTATTAGAAGTTACAATTAGCTGTTGTACATCTGGCAATGCTAACTTCAGCTTTAGGAATATATGAAAAATTCTAGTAAAGCTCAAGATTCCTCCAAATTGCTATTTTTCTTTATTCATTCAGAGCTCCTAAATGTTCAGATTTGGAGAGCCATTCCTTTACCTCTTTCAAGCAAGATTTTGATCAACAAGCAAAACTAAACTGTAAATTGCCTTAATATGTGTGACCTTACATTTTGAACATCTTAAATATGGTAGTGACTAAAATTTCCAGATTTAATACATGAATACTGAAGGATCATTTTATTTTCCTCAAAAAATATTTATTTGGAACTGGTGAAATGACTTAGTGGTTAAGTGCTCTGTCTGCTCTTACAGAGGACCTGGGTTTGATTTCCAGCACACACATAGCAGCTAACAACTGTCCATAACTCCAGTTCTATGGAATCTAACACCCTTTTCTGACTTCTGCAGACATTGCAGAACATGGGTGCACTTACATACATATATCATACATATAAAAATACACTCATATACATAAAAATAATAAATAAAAATATTTTTAGAAAAACATTTGTTTGAGTGTATGAGAGTTGTACTTATGCCAGAACATAACATGTGGAGGTCAGAAGACAACCTGCAGGAGTCCTTCTCTCCTTCCTCCAAGGGGATATCAGGGATTGAACTCAGGTTAGGCTTGGCATCAAGTACCTTAACCCTCTGAGCCATCTTACCATCACTGAAGGATTGTATTTGAAGGACTAAATGAGGCATTACTTTTGACTTTGAGCAAACATGCATTTTACTTTGATCAAAAATATATACTGGATATAGTTATGTGGATGTGAACATCTTTTCTTCTCAAGAAATCAGCTTATTCAGCTGTCAGGTAGGGATGCCACAATACCCAGAGTTAAAATTCAATGAGATTGCATATTGAAAGATGCTGCCAGAATGTTGAGCACATACAAAGTTATCACCAAAAGCTCCCAAAATTGTCACCATCATTTTCAAATCTTGTTAGACAACTCATTTCCTGAACTTTGGAATGTATGGCTTCTCCAGACATCATAATTTCCTTGCCCAGATTCATAAGCAATTCAAGTGACCATTCAGGGTCAGTGTGTCAGGCCCTATATTATTAGGCAGTAGTAACCAACTGATAAATGCAGCAAAGGGGAAATTCAAGGAGAGAAAAGAGCTCCCAGGGAAGATAGGAGAGTGGGAGAGAGAAAAGCATGTGAGGAATGCCAATCTCAGATTCTCTAGGAATGTAGTGGAAGCCACAGATTAACAGATGGAATAGTAACTACTTGCAGTTTCACATTTTCAGACTGCAGGGTCTACAAGAGCTCAGTGGACTGGCCTTCCCAGCCCTTGTTTACTCCCACACCACCTGCCTAATGTCTGTTCTTCACTATACTCAGGATGATTTCACCTGGTTTTGTGTTTTATTAAGTGAAACCAATTTGTTATTCTAAGAAACAGTATGTATAGGTGTTGGATGGTATTTACAACCTGACCAGGTGAACGCAAATAAAGCTATAAGTGGCCTTAATGCCAAGAAAAAATGATTAGTCCTCAGTTTTTTTTCATACTTGAGGAGTGGAGCTAGGCACATTCAGGAAAAGGAAAGAGAAAAATCCTTCCTAAAGCATAGTTTTAAGAATACAGAAAGTTTATTTTTCAGGACAATAAAATTGTTAAATTGAGGCCAAGGAAAGCACTGGAAAATGGTGTGTGAGTTGTGGGTAGGACGCGTGTTCCTGTCACAGCCGCTGGACTGCAAAACTTCCTTCATTTACACATCCAGCATAATCTGGAGTCCTGGAAGTGGTCCAAAGCTGTGTAAATAGCTCCACAAGGCCTCTGGGACCTAATGTATTCCATGCCTAACTCATTTTAGGTCTCGGCTAATTGTGGAAGTTGGGCCTGTTTAAGGGGAGGGACCCCTGGCAAGGCCACATGGAAACATAAAACACAGCTGCACAGGGCCCTCAAGAGGGTGTCAGAAGCTGCCAGCTGGTTGACGGTGAGAGGTTAACCTGCTGACATTCTTGGAGAACCACCAGGGCTCTGTGGCTTCCCAGCTCTATGGAAAGCCATACCCTCATAAGCCTAGACTACCGTTAGATGAGTGTGAAACTCTAAGAGGAAAGGAGAAGTTGTTCTTGCTCAGGGCTTCTCCAACCTGTAGTAGAAAACAAACAAACAAACAAAAAAACCACTATGGATGCCACACCTCAGATGGCTGCTCTGAGCCCCCTCTGAGCCCAACATGCTCACCAAAGCCCATCTGCAGCCTGTAAAAGTGGAGACGGCAGTAGAACTCTGAGACAAAAAAAAAAAAAATACTCCAGACCCCCTTCCCCCAAAAGATGGTATAATGTGAAGTGAGCCAAGATAGTTTTATGCTTTCCCCCTGAATCTGTTCCAAGATTTTATTCCAACCATTAATAGGAATAACATAGGCAAAGTGACTTCAGGGAAGACTTCTGGTGGGCCTGACTGTCCAGTGTCCTATTGGATTTAGAAGATAGTGTACACTCTGACACTTCACATGTAAATATCTGTATGTACACATTTACACATATAAACGTATATAAACATGAATTGTGCATAACTTTTTTCTTCATTAAGTACAGACATTTCTCTAAGGACTGTCTTATACCCATTGTTAGTTGCATGGACATCTTTGGATTTGGATTGAGATAATGCAAATTAGAGAATTTTAAAGCAGAGAGTTTCTTACATTGCAAGGCAGATTTGCATGTGTAATTGTGGTAAAGCTTCCATGGACATAAAAGGACTCGGTGGGTTTGGAGTACACCTGTGTATTGGGCTAGATTCTAAAACAGTAAATAAAAATAGAAAGCAAAAAAAAAAGGCTTTAAAGTGAAACAAATTATGGCAAACTATATGTT
>NW_008334566.1:867078-868277 GCF_000622305.1 Nannospalax galili | reverse complement strand
ACTCTCAGAGGAAAGGAGAAGTTGTTCTTGCTCAGGGCTTCTCCAACCTGTAGTAGAAAACAAACAAACAAACAAAAAAACCACTATGGATGCCACACCTCAGATGGCTGCTCTGAGCCCCCTCTGAGCCCAACATGCTCACCAAAGCCCATCTGCAGCCTGTAAAAGTGGAGACGGCAGTAGAACTCTGAGACAAAAAAAAAAAAAAATACTCCAGACCCCCTTCCCCCAAAAGATGGTATAATGTGAAGTGAGCCAAGATAGTTTTATGCTTTCCCCCTGAATCTGTTCCAAGATTTTATTCCAACCATTAATAGGAATAACATAGGCAAAGTGACTTCAGGGAAGACTTCTGGTGGGCCTGACTGTCCAGTGTCCTATTGGATTTAGAAGATAGTGTACACTCTGACACTTCACATTTAAATATCTGTATGTACACATTTACACATATAAACGTATATAAACATGAATTGTGCATAACTTTTTTCTTCATTAAGTACAGACATTTCTCTAAGGACTGTCTTATACCCATTGTTAGTTGCATGGACATCTTTGGATTTGGATTGAGATAATGCAAATTAGAGAATTTTAAAGCAGAGAGTTTCTTACATTGCAAGGCAGATTTGCATGTGTAATTGTGGTAAAGCTTCCATGGACATAAAAGGACTCGGTGGGTTTGGAGTACACCTGTGTATTGGGCTAGATTCTAAAACAGTAAATAAAAATAGAAAGCAAAAAAAAAAGGCTTTAAAGTGAAACAAATTATGGCAAACTATATGTTGTATCTCTTTTACTCCTATTCAAAATAGACATAATAACTTCTGTTTGGCAAAGTTGTGATAACATATTAACTGATACATATATGCTGAAACATATTAGCTAATACATATGTGCATCTAGATAACTTGCTGATGATATTTGAAGATACTCCAAAAAGTCATTCAATGGCTGTAGTGGTAGATTCCCATTTCACCGTCTTGTGCATGGCTAACCCTGTGCTTAGGATTAATGATAAATGCTTTCCCCCTCGTTATCATTCCTGCTACAAGGATCCAAGCTAATAGAAAGAGTTTCAAAATTAGTCATATTCAGTAGGCTTTTTGGCACCAACCAGGTAAACTAAAGTTTGTGTTTCCATGAAAATGACTTTCAAATTCCAGCAACTTATAGGCTAATTATGTATCTATGTATGTATGTAT
>NW_008334566.1:864366-867034 GCF_000622305.1 Nannospalax galili | reverse complement strand
TCTATCTATCATCTATCTATCTATCTATCTATCTATCTCTATCATTATCTATCTATCATCTATCTATCTATCATCTCTCTGTCAATCATTATCTATCTATCTATCTATCTATCTATCTATCTATCTGTCATCTATCTATCTATCATCTATCTATCTATCATCTTTATTCTATCTATCATCTATCTCTATCTATCTATCTATCTATCATCTATCTATCTCTGTCTATATATATTCTTGGAAATACTTCTTTGGAAGTTGGAGAATTGGTAAATTTTTATTTTAAAATAATTTCTTAGTTTTTCTTTCTTTAAAAACTAGCATGATTACATAGAAAGACTTTGTAAAGGTTTGGAAAGGGAATGACTGGCAAACACATATTATAGGAATAGGGACAGATATTAGAGTGGGTAATTTTTAAAATGAATTATAATTTAATGTTTAATGCAGGATAGAGTTTTGAAGAAGCTTCTTGACCAAACAGCTAATTTAGCTGCTCAGAATTTATCACACCATCCCTTTGAAGTTTATATAATTCTTTCCTCTGAGAAAATATATTCTGTACATTAGTCATTTCTGTGCTTTGAGGAAATCTCTGTTCCCTACCATGTTGTATGAAAAATTTCTCAGATACAACTCTCAACTTTCTTCTTTCTATTCTGTTCTGATACCTTGTTAAGTTAGTTAACTTGTTAGCCATAATTCATTTTCAAGTGTTAATTATGCATCCTGTAGTTTAAAGATAAAATAAAAATTATGGAAATAAATTGCTGATCTGGATAATTGTTCTGCACTATTTGGTGAGAAAGACCAAATGTATATTCGACAAGTTGGTTAGGAAGTTTTGACATTCTGCCTCCTCAAGGTACTCTGTAAAGGTACAGAAAGGGAAACTTCAAAGGAAAGAGGGATGAGAGATGGCTGGAATGGAGAAAGAGGAAGACCTTGGATGCAAGGCTGTTTTTCCCACCAAGCACTTAGTATTTCTAAGTGCCATGCCTTGCTGTACCAGTGTCTGAGTCTGTGATAGTTAGACTTCAGCTATAAGAAGAAACCTAACATTATAAAATGAAGAGAATCCTTTCTGAGTGATATATTTGAATCTTACTCATTTTGAAGTTTGCAGTGGTAAAAAAAGATCACAGCAATTGCCTGAAAAATCAATACTTATGAATCTTGTGGAATAGTGAAAGCTGCAAGCATCTCCTTGCAGACTGCTAGCATTAGAAAATTAACCTGTTGATGAGATACTGCTTTACAGAATTCAGCCAAGATTCAAGACTTATGTATTAACTCTAGTGTAGAAAAGACACAAGAAGCAATATTAAAGATTAGTGAAAATGTCACATAAAGTTGTTCAAGTAAATTTCATTTTCATAAGATAAACATAAAATGGACCTGACAATGCACGTTTATCAACACATACTTTTGAAGACTAAAATTTATAGTTCTATAATACATTGACACAAATATTTGAATTACTAACCAATATAAAAATCATGTTCAGATACAACAAAAAATTCTTCCTGTATTAGCTTCAGTAAGTTTAATGTAAATAATGCTACATTAATCACTTCTAATACTAATACAGCACCGGATCACTTAATTTTATTCTATCTTCTCCTCCCTTTTGGCATTTCTGGGGCTCAATCCCAGGACCTGTGCATGTTGGGCTAGTTCTCTATCACTGAGCTGCATCTCCAGTTGTAGTACTTGGTTTCTGCTGAGTTAAATTGTAGAGAGATCATCTAATTTTGTCCTCTTCTTTTGATGCAGAATTATTCTGAAAATCACTCAAGTCACTGTAGGTTCCTCTTAATCCTTTTCTGGGAAGAATATATTATTCAGCATGTGTTCTACAAAGATGCTCTATGATTTTAATTTGACTCTTCAGAATACTTTGTCTTTAACTTAGTCAATCACTTATTCTGACTTGTAGTTGAATTAAATGTTGGAATCCTTATTAAACCTTTTAAAGTTAAGCAAATAGTATGGTTTCTGTCATTGTTTTCTATTTTCTTTGTTAAATATTTTTAATAACTTTAGATGATTCCTTCTAAGACTAAGCTAATAAACTGGTAAACTAGCATGTAATGGCTTGAACAAAGTCAGAGAAGAAAGAATACATTATCAACTGGGTTCTCATAAGGGGTGGAGGTACGATCATTACAGGGCCCTTGCAGGGCCAGATCTGAAGGATCCAGGGCAGTCAGTGGGTTAGTGGCAGTGGCTAAGGAGGTTTTCTAATCCTGCAGTCTGTCTTTGAGTTATCAGTTAGCAGAGTTAGCAGTACTGCAATGATGGCACATCCAGGGGGCTTCATTTTACAAAATTGGAAAGCTAAAAATACTTCAGAAGATCACTTAGTTTATCTTTTAGTCTATATTAAAACACAGCTGTATTAGAGCTCTTAAGGACCTCCTAAGGAAAAAAAAATATGAAGTAATTTAGAATAATAAAGGTATTCTGGTTTATAGATATATGATTTTTAAATAAAATTTCCTTTGAGAGTGTAATTATATAAGTAAGATGCTGAGGAGAGTTTTGAATAAATTTGTAAAAATCAGCAGCACTGTAGACCACCTGAAGATCAAATTGGTTTAAGCATATCCTTCTGCAGAAAAGGTTAATACTGTATCTGCAAGCAGAAATCATGTGAATACACATTAAA
>NW_008334566.1:860717-864348 GCF_000622305.1 Nannospalax galili | reverse complement strand
CTCTCTCTCTCTCTCTCTCTCTCTCTCTCTCTCTCTCTCCCTCCCTCTGTATATGTAAAAATGTGTGCTAGCATATAAAATCAGTTTTAACTAAGATCTACTGGTTCTAATCAGTGAACACATGCACCAACAACCTAGCTGATGATTTGATTATTGAGGAAATGAAACAGAAAGTGAGGAAACATTGCCCCTCTGCTCACTTTAACTTTGATATACTAGTTTTTCTGTGAAGAACACACTAAAACAATTACATACCCACAGGTAAGTTTGTATTTAAATCTTATTGCTTTTTTGCCTGCAGTATTTAGAAAGAATTCTTCAAATCGCTAAGGTTTTGGCTGCCATTTTATGTTTTCTGAATTGATAGCATGTTTTTTGAAACTAGTGTAGGTAAACCAAGTAAGTCTATAAAAAATGGTGATTATTGGGGCCGGAGAGATGACTTAGCGGTTAAGAACACTAGCTGTTCTTGCAGAAGACCCAGGTTCAAATCCCAGCACCCACATGGCAGCTAACAACTGTCCGTAACTCCAGTTCCAGGGGATCCAACAGCCTCTTCTGTCCGAGCATTGCACAACACGGGTGCACTTACCTACATGCAGGCAATACACACATACACATAAAAATAATAAATAAAATATTTTTTAAAGTGGTAATTATACAAACATTCAAAGCATTTGTTTACATATCTCATGAAGTTCACATTTCTGTGATAGTCTTAGCTCTGCTGCAGACTTATTGACAGTGTAAGGTATTTTTTCCCCACTCATTACTTTCTAAGTTTCTAGAAAGTTGCTATTCCATGGTACAAAATAAAACATCTTTCCTTAAATTCATTTAAGGATTGGTGTTTGCCATTATTACACCTGATACGATTACTTATATGCAAATAAATTAGCATTAGCAAGAAGCTATCTAGTCTGATCATTTTTGTACCTGGATAAGAAAGTCCCTTTGCCACCTTGCCCTTCCTGCAGGGTTAGTCAGATTATTTGCAATAGTCACATTTCCAGGCAGGTCCCATCAAGATGATTTGCTTTTCAAATTTCTCATTTTATTTTATCAAGTGTAAGTTTTATATTTTAATATACGATTTTGTTCATTTGTGGAAAAAATATCGTTAAGTACTTTATTCCAACTATTTTCAAAGAAGGCTATTTACTACTGCAATTAGCATTGTTTGGGGGAGGGGGGATGCAAGGCTATGTTTTGCTGACCGTTTCACAGGCAAGGTGGTCAGAACAAATATTTAGACTAATGGTTAAATTACAAGAGTGTGTTCCATTAATCCTTCAAGGCAGCTTATTACAGATAGAGATGAAAGAATTGGAACTCACTTTCAATGTAACCCTTGACAAAGCTGAGTTTGCAGCTGGTTCTAATTGCAAAACTACACTTTCCTCTACTGTGAATACTGTCTCACAACCTAGACACTCATGAGCTAAGAATATTAAACCCCACTTATTTAATGGCCCATCAACATTCTGAAATGTGTGTGTGCGTGTGTGTGTGTGTGTGTGTGTGTGTGTGTGTAGAAAACTCCTGAGAGTTTATGAATGCAAAGCAGTGACTTTAACTCAGCCTGTGGTGACTTCCAAGGCTGTAAAGGAGCAGCGGAGGTGTGTCAATACACTGTGAATTTTACAATCATGGTTAAGAGATTCCAATTTTCCCAGAAACGTGGACATTTTCCATTATGCAGACCATAGTTTTTCTACCTTCCTTTTGAATGTTTCTATTCACTGTCTTTTTAAAAAATCTCTTACTATCCAACCCCTTCCTTCCATCAGGGACCAACTCAATTTTCCTTCTTACCCAAAAGTTTATTTTAAAAAAGTATATTTATTTGTATGTGTATGAGTGTTTTTCTTGCATGTATGCAAGTGCACTATGCGCACGGAATGTCTGCAAAGGCCAGAAGAGGGCATAAATCCACTGGAACTGAAGTTACAGATGGTTGTTAGCTGCCATGTGGGTGCTGGGTACCAAAATTGGGTCCTTTGTAAGAGCCACTGGTGTTCTTAGCCACTGAGCCAGCTCTCTAGCCCCTCAAAGCTTTTCTTTTTTCTTTTTCTTTTCCACTGCCTTCCGCCTTTCTTTCCCTAAGTTCAGCATTTAATTCCTGAGGATTCATCTGGTGCTTACTCATATTAAAAAAGAGAACACAAACCCCCAAACCCTTGTTATTTTGCCATTGTTCTTCTTAATTGGATTGCACACTCTATGCAATAAGGAAAGGAATGATGTGCAAGTCTAAATACTATTCCCCACAATGGTTCACACAGGAACTCACTCATATCACAAACCCTGAAAAGGTATCTATTGAAAGCAATTTGTTTTTGGATTGATTATCCTGAAGTCTTGTAAAGTTCAAGAGTATCTTCTGAATAATTAAATATTGAATTAAATTTATTAGGCTCTTAATGATGATCTTTAAACATGATGCTTTCATGATCTTTAAACTAGAGATGCTATTGCACATCTCCATTTGGATATTCAAGTGATAAATTAATGATTTTACAGGTCAAATCTAAATTATAATCACTCACACTCAAATTGCCATTTTCTTTATTATACATTTTGTTTAAAATCAGTTATCGGGGCTGGAGAGAGGGCTCAGCAGTTAAGACCACTGGCTGTTCTTGCAGAGGACCTGGGTTCAAGTTCGAGCATCCACATGGTGGCCTACAACTGTCCATAACTGAAGTTCCAGAGGACCTGATGTCCTCTTCTAATCTCCATGGGCATTGGACTACATGGGTGCACTTATATGAAGGCAATATACTCATATACCTAGAAAGCAAAAATAATAAATAAAATTTAAAAGTAACAGTTATCTTTCTGTCATGAATATAGTAAGTTACATCATCAAAATTCATTTATCTTTGACCCATTCTTGCTAACTCTATACCTACATTATAGTCTAGCACAATGTTGATTATGATATTTTATTGTGAATTAATGTTTTGACAGCAAAAATAGAGCATGCAAATACTATATTTTCCTATTATAAAATATCAGAAAACATAAGTCTCATCCAGTAATAACTACACATTTATTGTTTAAATTGATTCAAAGTTAAATACAAAATTGAACATATTAACTGTTTTACTATCTTATAGACAGTCCACAATTAGTTAAAATTATTTAGGATACTAAGGTATAAAGAAATAATGAAATTGAGAAACAAATAATTATTTTACCATAGAAACATATTATTTTCTTCTCTCCAGTATCTGAAAACATCATTTCATGAAGTCACTACGATTTTACTTTTCAGTAATATCAAATAGAGCTAAGTCTCACAGGAGAGGCAGGTTAATTTAATAGCCTCTGACTGTCTTCATGTCATGATCCAGAAGAGTGGACCAGAATCAGGACAGTCCAAGAGACTGAACAAGTAAAGATCAAGGAAGATAATACATGCCTGATGACAGATTATACCTTTCTTCTTTCAGAGACCAGAGTTGAGGCTCATGTTAGTCCTCTGGGATGTGGTCCTCACTAATGCTAGGATGTGTGGGCCAGACTTGGATGATATCCATCATGTTTCTTTTTCTTCTTCTTTTTTTTCTTTAACCTTTTGATGTCAAGATTCCTACCATGCAGATACACATTCTAATAAGTCCTA
>NW_008334566.1:836469-860628 GCF_000622305.1 Nannospalax galili | reverse complement strand
GAAAATAAGAAAAAAGTAAAAGTAAAGCAATGCATACATATTTTAAATTTTAAGTCCTATGATATATGTTATATGATATTTACTAATTAAAATTAGCAAATTTTACTAAGTTTAGTAAATTAGTAAAATTATTATTTAAAATTAATTTTAAAATTTGAAATATCAGATTAACAAAAGTATTGTGAGAATAAAGCATTCTCACCTTTGTGTCTATAAATCTCTTAGAACTATAACTAAGGGGTCTCATTGCATTGATTATTACACACAAAGCTTTTATTTTTAAAATCTTTACACAGTACTCACAAGGTGGCTTAGAAAGTAATCATATGCCTAATGACCTGAGTTAAATCTCCCAAATCCATGCAAAGTGAGAAGGGGAGAAACACCTCCAAGTGTTTGTCCTATGACTTCTCATGTACCTACCCTCTACATCATACACACATACACACAAAATAACAACTAAAATGCAGTATGACAGTGGAAACTTTATAATTTGAAATTAATTGCTTATTTTGCTGAATATAAGGTATGCTTAAAAATTTTTATAAAAATATGGGGCTAGTGACATGGCTCAGTGGTTAAGAACATCTATTGCTCTTGCAGAGGACCCGGATTTGGTTTCCAGCACATGTGTAATGGTTCCCAGCCATCTGTACCTTCATTTCCAGGGGATCTGACACCATCTTCTGGCCTCTGTTGGCACCGCATGGATGTGGTGCACTTACATGCATGCAGGCAAAACAAATATACACATAAATAAAAATAAATACATAATTTTAAAACATTTTGATAAAAATATTAACAAATTGAATACTCTTAGTACTATTTTGCTGGATATAATGCTTTTTAAATTTTTAAAATTCAAAAGTTTTTATAGTAAAAATTATAAACATACATATTTTAAACAGGTTTGAGTTTAAATTACTATATATTTTATGAAAAAAGCAATCCCTCCATCTACAATATTATATTTATTAATTTTTATATCACCATATATCACAACACCCAAATAACTCTATTATATGAGTTCTGAGGTTAATGCAAGGTACTCATAAATATGTTTTTTACTTTTTTACAATAAAGATGTCAGTGAAGTTAACTAAAACCTGAGGTTTTATGATGTGTTTTATTATTTTCCTATTAACTTTCAACTGACAAATGTGAATAGGAGCCTATGGAAACTGGTTTTTGCCAGGCTGGATTATTTTTTTTCCTGAGGATTAGCTACTGACCAGCCTAAATAGTACAGTAAAATATGTTTGTGACTATTTATAATCTTTGCAGAAATTAATATTTTTGAATTATTTTCAAAATTATTCTGGCTTGATTATAAGGATATGTTTTTCTCTTTGTACCTTCAGTTCCTATAGAATCCCTTCACTACTTTTGGTCACTTTGAGCAAATTTCTTTCCTTCTCTGGTTCCATATGTGAAGATCTATACCATTTTATGGACTTCAATTTTAACTAATCTTGCTATATTAGTAAATTAACTTGTTTTTTTTTCAATTTAAATTTCCTATTTATATAAACTTAAGGAATGGGTATTTTATCTCCATTACTCCCATCCATACACTGTAGTAAGCAGGCCCCATTCCATTTTTGTTTAAAATAAATATTTGAACCCAGAAAATATTTAAAGGAAAAGACTAACTTTATGGTTTAGGATCCCTAATTCACTATAGATCTGCATCATTGAGTTATTAAACAATTATTCATAGTTTCTAGAGTCCTTATTGTACATATAAATTCTGTAGGTAGATTCTTTAGTCAAACGGGATGTTTGACTAAAGAATACTATCTGAATGCAACAGAAGTTGGTACTGATACCTGGAGTGAGAAATACACTGTAGGGTTCACAAGTATGTGGCACAATAACCAGTAGAGAAATAGAATGGAGGAACTTGTACATAGTGTTAAAAGCATTCACGAAGATGATGACAAAAGGCAAATTGTAGATTTTATTATTCAGTCAGAATGCTGGAACTGGAAAGACTTGTGGAAGAGACAAACTTGAAAAACATGTTGAAAAAGAGTCATTCCAGGCTGAATATTTTGTAAGTTAGCCTCAAGGACAAAGTATTATCAGCTATATTAATTCAGAAAGAATATGGAGAGTACGTGAGAATGGAAAGAAAACTATGGTCCACGCTGCTTACTATTCAAAAGGAAAATTATGATTTTAAGCATTCAGTATGATTTCCCCATTTTTTTTCTCTGACATAGAGTTCATTGATGATATTCTATGAATGGTCTTCCATTGCCTTGAGAAACTGCTGTTGGCATTATGAACACCTTCATACTTGTGACATGTTTTGAGCTTATTCTGTATTAAAATAATCATAACTATATTCATAATTGTTTACTGTATATATGTATATAAAATAGACTCCTTTTCCTTCATTGTTGATATTAATTATTGAGTTATTCTATAGATCATTTTTGACATAAGGAAGCAGTTATGTAATATATAAAAGATTTCTATAGACATTTTTATACTTATTTAATGGATCTGTCATCTCACCACAATAGTGATACTTATAGAAAATTTCTTGTTAAACTAAGCTCCGATCCAAGTTCTTTCTTTAAAATATAAGGTTTAATTATAAAATATATTTTTATATATTATGCAATTAAAGATTAGTCAAAGCATCTCAGTCTATCTATCCTCTTGGGTGGATCTGTGGAAATTATTTCAATATGGCATCTACTAAATATTTTATTTATTATTTTTATGTATATGAGTGTATTGCCTGCATGTATGGAAGTGCACCCATGCTGTGTAGTGCCCGTGGAACTCAGAAGAGAGCATCTGGTTTACCTGAAACTGGAGTTATGGATGGTTGTTAACCATCATATGGGTTTTGAGAATTAAACCTGGGTCCTCTGTAAGAGCAGTCAATGCTCTTAACTGCTGAGCCATCTCTCCAGCCCCTATGGTTACTTCTATAATAACCTGAAGGTGGAAGTGTTGGTCAGCATGAAACAAAATAAATCAAAATACCAGTTAAAATATTTGATTATCCTACTTTTGTACATTCATAGAAAGTTTATCAGGTACCAGAAGAAATAAATGAAAGAATATTAATTCATTTGCCCTAGGTTCTGTGGATATAACAGTAAAAATCACCAGCTCCTGTTCTCAGGTAGATTACATTTTAGTGGGCAAGAAATTAGTAGTAGGTAATAAAAGAATAAGCAAATGTTTTCAGAAGATGCATACAACTGTGCAAGTAAGGTGCAGAGAGAAGAATGTGGTTCTTTGTAAGTGTGATAACTTACTTGGAGAGACTCAACCCTGAAGAGAGGAGGGAAGAGAGTTTCACATTTAAGGGACTAGTAATCTAAGGAGAGAGGGATGCAGAATGTTTAAGGGGCAGTGAAAGGCCAGCATGGTGAATGCAAGGTGTGTGAAGGTCAACACAGTTGAAATGAGGGCAGGGAGGCAGCAGGGACCCTGCCGCGGATGGCATATGGTCACTGCGAGTCTTAATTGATACTCTGAAGGCAAGTGAAGGGCTTCATTGACAAGTAGATTCTTGTGCTTATTTCCTACGGGACGATGCCCATTCATTTAGTCAGGGAATATGAAAGACAAAGTACAAGAAAGGCACAGATGAGCATATGAATTGGCCCCTTACCTTTGACATGGAGCTCTCTCCAAATCTGCTCAATTAGGTTCATCTTTTTTACTGAGGTGCACTCTTAACTAATTTTGTTTTGAGTGAAGATGGAAATGCTGTAGCTAATCCAATGAAAGGAATTCTACATTTGAGTTTTCTTTAAAATGCACTAAATCACTGTGTATACCATCATCTTGTTTTCAAAATGCTCTGCCTTGAATATAGGCTATGATTTATGGACAGAGTGGGTAGGTTTATGTAAACTGACTCTTGTGAGGGCAAAATATTTCCCACGAAATTAAAACTCTACTCCAAAAAAAATCAGCTATTTAAAAGTGATTCTGAAAGTGTGTGTGTAATCTTGCAAGTGTCTTCACTGATGTACCATATCAGGAAAAGAAAAAAAGACCAGAATATATGTGGTTATTGGCATTTTAATGTGGAATGTTCTCTTACACATGATAAAATCCCAGCAAATTAAACTATCAGCACTATCCATGAACTTGCATTCAAGCCATTATATTGCATGTTCTGCCTTTTTAAACAACTGTCACCTCATCTCTATTATTTTCACCTCAAGACTCTAATTGTTTCTTTTATGGGATCTCGGCTACTAGTGTCCTTGGCGATTCACTTTATGGTGCTTGCACTTACAGTAATTGTTTGGCAGTTTGCCACCTAGTGCAACAACTGAAATATAGTTTGCTAAGCCAGGTCCAAACCTTCATAAACACGGTCAATTTCATAATAAACAAATAAGCAAGGAAATGACGAGTGTCTTTTACCCTGAACAATATATGATTTTCCTTACTTTTAAAAACAAGAATAACATTTAAATTCACTGAGGTTTGGGCATAAAGAAAATTATTTTATAGACCTAATTGCAGAAGAAATATAATCTCCAAAATTTGTACTAATAGTTGTGTATTTGATTATGTATATCCTTCTACTGCCTAGCCACCCACCACCAGAACTCCCTAAAAACAGGAGATTTTGACAGCAAGTTTCACTTTTAGCTTAAGCATACATTCATACAGCAGAAGCTAGTGAGGAATAGTGTAAAACAGTGCTTCTCAAATTGGATATGCAGACAAAAGGGCACACTGACATCCAACTCAGGTTCCTCATAGAAACGCCAATTTAATTGCTCAGGGGTAAGTTCCTGAAACAGGGAATTTTTTTAAACCTTCCAGATGACTCTGATTTTGGAGTAAAAAGAGAGCAAAGAATAAAGGTGTTTTGAGCTCTAATTTAAAAAATATCTAAAATCTGTTAATTAGTTGTAATATCCTAAAAAAGAACATGAATAATCTATGATAAATTGGTAAATACCAATTAAATGGTAATTTGGAAAATGTTTCATGAACAATTCATAAATATGAAGAACAGCATTAAGGGTAATAAGATATAGAAATACAGAGGATGTGTTTTATATTTTTAATTATTATTTATCTATTTTATGTGTATGGCCGTCTTGCCTATATATATAAGTGCACCACATGTGTGCAATGTCTGTGGAGGCCAGAAGAAGACCTTGAAATACCTGGAACTACCGTTATGTGAAATTGATTGTTAGCTACCATGTGTGTGTTGGTCCTCTGCAAGAGCAGCCAGTGCTCTTACTGCAGAGTCATATCTCCAGCACAAGCTTTATATTTATTAAAGATATCACATTCCTAACACTGGCTTGGATAAAAGAATGCACTTCTTGAGGAAAAAGTAGAGTATTACACAGCATGGTAAAATAAATTTCCATTGAAGTATGAAGTCAATTTCTAGAAAGTAGTCTGCTTTTTGAAGACACAAAAGTGATTAAAACAGAACCAGTAGGATACCTTTACAATAGGGGGAAATGTGAACTGAGCTCAGTGTGGAGAATGAAAAGGTAACAGGAGGGCATTTAACAGTCAGAGAAGTGAAAACTCACCAAGTGTTGGTTTGTAAGTCCTTATTCCACTGTCTGTCAGTTGAGAATTAACAATTTAAGATTCTGCCTTTCTGTAGATACAGGGAAATCCCTTATGGCTTTGAACATAGCTGTCAGGTATGTGAGAGTAACAGGGAAAGAATTCACAATACAGCCTCTTTGTAGATGTTCTAAGAAAGAGTGGTCAGGAGGTCTGTCATCCAGGTTTTGTTTTTAACAAATTAAGTTGTTTTGGCAACCTTGATCTTCTATAGGAAAACCTTTTAGGGAGCTAGGACATCCTGGGGATGTGCTTCTGAATTGCTAGGAAACTAGCTAGTCCTGCTTATCTTAACCTGTCTACAAAGTCTTCATCCAACACCACTATACTCCTGGGTCTCCACCTGTGCAGACTAGTGTCCTACTGATGACTCTTCTCTATTTGCATAATCACACTGACTTTCAGGTCTCAGAACGTCTAGGAACCCTTTCCTGGCCACCCCACTTGCCCATGCTTAAGGCAGTTCCCATGTTACTATCTCTTTTTGTTCTGTAGGACTCCATGTTACCCCAATAATAAAGCATAAGATGTGATACATTTTTTAATTCCTTTTTTTGGTGTGTGTGTGTGTGTGTGTGTGTGTGTGTGTGTGTGTGTGTTATCTGTGTATGGTGTGCATGTATGTGTATAAGCAGAAACCAGAAGAGGATTGCAGGTGTCCTGCTCTATTGTGCTCTTCTCTATTCCCTTGAGATAGGATTTCTCACTGAACCTAGACCTAAGATGGTGGTCAGCAAGGCCTGAAATCCTCCCATCTCCTATCCTCACAGTGCTGGAATTACAGGCATGCAGCTAAAGCCAGCTTTATATGTGAGTGCTGGGGATTTGGACACAGGTCCTCATGCTTGCCAGTAAGCACACTTACATGCCCAGCCATTTTCCCAGCCCCAAATGTAAACTTAAAGCACTAGTTCTTGTTGGTCTTTCATTCGATTGTAAACTTATGAAGACACACTATGTTCCGTTTCTTCCTAGGCTAGTCTAATGTCTAATTTGAGTCTAATGTCTTGCACATATTTAATATTTTTTTAATGAATGCAGTTTGAATTTTACCCAACATTATTGTGAACATCCAATAGGAGTGCTGAGTTCTTTTAAAAACGTGGCGGCTCACTCCTTTAATCCCAGCACTTGGGAGGCAGAAGCAGGTGGATCTTTGTCAGTTCGAGGCCAGCCTGGTCTACAGAGTGAGTTCCAGGACAGCTGGGGCTACAGGGAGACCCTGTCTCAAAAAGACCAAAAACAAAAACCACTTTCAGGGGCTGGAGAGATAGCTCAGTGGTTAAGAACACTGGTTGTTCTTGCAGAAGACCCAGGTTTGAATCCCAGCACCCTCATGGCAGCTGACAACTATCCAAAGCTCCAGTACCAGGAGATCTGACGACCTCTTCTGTCCTCTGCGGGCATTGCATGACATGGGTGCACTAACACACATGCAGGCAATACACTCATACACATAAAATAAAAATAATAAAATATTAAAAAAACACTTTCAGAGTTCTTTGTAAGATTATGTACAGAATCTTGTACTGCACTGTTCAAAGCATCTGGTTAAGATCTTTCCCTTTGTCAGACTAACTGCATCTCAGCAAAAACTTGGCTTTTGCACACGACACTAATAATCTCAGTCTTGGTTCAAGTTACCTTACAATTGCTCCCTGATTTCTTAACCATATTCGCTTTGGGCTTTCTTCACCTCATTTTCTTAGGATTTCTTCATAATGAAAATTGCTCTATTTAAAGAGAGACTCAGAACATTTCACTGGGTACTCCATCTTCCCACTCTCAGCTCCTTCAGATGTCCTCCAGCTGTGAGCCTCTTCAGTCAGTGAGGCTGCTTTCCCTGAATGTACATGCTCAGCTACATAAATTCTAAATCTGCTTTGAACTCCACTCTGGAACCTGGGCAGAACCAGCAGCTGTTAGGTGTCTTCTGATATTTAGTATGGAAATGATCATCAGCCAGAATACGAAGTATAATTTACTGTTTGTGATAGCTAGTTCAATAAGTATTATTTATGTGAAAATAATATTATAACTACTTTAATCAAGCAAAATCTATGTAAAATCTCTCCAATATTGTGAAAGCCTAATTTAAAGATTGTTTTAATGATTCTGTATACTGTTACATATATTCTGTGATAGATAAATATACACTTCTGCAGACCCACTCTAAGTATTTAATGCATATGGAGTTTACTGGTTAAGAACTAAGTGTCTGTTTTCCTGAAATCTAGTAGAAAGTAAAAATAAACATTGTCTTCTTTCCTCTTTTGAACATAAATAAATTCATCTTCTTTTCTCTGTAAGAAGAGTATATTGTATTTTAAATTAGGGTCACATTATAAAGTAGCAAGAAAGAGAATATAGGTAGTATATAAAGTCTCAGATGAAAAGTTTTAGAGTGTAGAAAAGCTGCAGACAGCTAACTACCTTTCCATGGAGTCTATAGCTAATTTTGTTGCAGAAATACATGCCTCATTCCTCTTTTCCTCCCATAACATTTTTCATATTGTTTCAATATTGGTAGTAACTTCATTATATTTGTTTATATGCCAGATGCCAAAACAACACTAATAGCCCTGCTTAGGCTTGCTTGTTGTGTGCAGGGCCTTGTGTCTTTGTACTCGTTTGCTTGTTGATGCAGTACAGTAATGTGGACACTTACTCTTCCTGGTTTCTTTGCGTCTTTTTTCTTTCACCCTTTCTTGGGCCTTTGTCTGCTCTGCTTTCTTCTTTGTTTTGTTTTGTTTTGTTTTGTTTTCAGTCCACTCCACTTTCCCCATCCACTTCCACTTCTACTACTCATGTTTCAGAATTTCATTTAAAGTGCTTTCTTCAGTTTGCTCTGTCATGAGCCAAAAACTAATTTGACACCGGAGAAAAATATGAAATCATATTTTGTACTAAATTTTGACTGATTTAGTCAAAATGCTTCAAGTGATTTGTATATTGAAACCTGCCTTACATCAAAGAAACCTGGGCTGAAGGGGAGGAGGTGTTTGAATGGGATGGGGGAGATGCCACTTGAGTATAGAGTCTTTTGTGAAGAGATCCCTGACAGGGTAGAAGAAAGGAATAGTTCACAAAAGGCTTGGGTGAAGAGATGGCAAAGAAAATGAGTAACACAAAATGTGGACATTTGTGAGCTATGCCTCAATGCTCGAATCACTGATTTGCATATTAAGAAGTCAGGAGCATTCACATTAATGAATCCCTAACTAGTCTCTGACACAATAGACTGATATGTCCCTGGAGGAGTCATTATGGCCTATCATGTCAATGATCCACATATTAATGGCTCTCTTAGAGGCTCATCAACAGGTAGCCTAATAGGCTTCCATTGAGTTCTTTTTCATTTGCTTTTTAAATTTATCTTCTCCTCCCTTCCTTTTGTAATACTATTGTGAAGAATTGACAAAAAGGTGCATTAAGGTAATTTTAATGTGTGACTTAAGTTCATAAAAGCATTAAATTTAGAAATAATGCTAAGTCCTACCAAGGCTGCATAAAAAGTTTTCAAATGCAATTAAATGCAAGCCAAGTTAGATAAGAGGGTCCTTACTTGGATTTTAATGCAAACTATCTAGTCCAATTTACTTGATTCCTGATTTTCTTGTTATAATAATTTGTGGTATGATCAGAACAAACAAAGGAACTAGTTTGAAAATATAATTGTGAAACAGAATTACTTCAACATGGAAATGAATTCCAATAATCTTTATATCATATGGGCTACTAAACATTTATTTAAACTAAAATAATAACTAATAGTGTAAGTAATTTTTAAAACAAACAGAAGATACTAGACATAGTTGATTGCACAGAAGTCTGAAAATTTCCCATGATGTGAAAAACTGACTTCCCAAGAAACAAAACCCATCATTTTATTTTTTTTCTTTTATTTTAAATGAGAAACTGAAAATTTAATATATGCATTCCATTTCTTGATTTGCTGCTTGGAATTCTGATACCATTTCCTATTTCAGTTCTGACTTCATAATTTTTAAGTTTGACATTTAAATAACAGACGTCACAGCAAAATACTGAGTGTGAACATTTCTAACTTGGTTCAGTACGCTTTAAGCTCCATTAGTCCTAATCATTATATTGAAAATACTTGTTAATTTTTTAATAAGCAAAGATTCTGTGACTTCACATAAAAATACTGAAGGATTGTTCTTCTAATATTTGTACTGAATTATGAACTATTTCACTTTATTACTCTTCAGATAAGGGAAGCATCACAGATATGTTTGAAATTCTTCGTCAAGAGCCAGGAATAGGAGAGAAACTGGGAAAAAGGGTTGAAGCTTGTTATTTTGGTTCTCATAACAAACAATAATAGTAATAATAATTTATAATAATAAATTACCCCATGACAACATACATTACAGCACTGAGGAACAAGGGACCCAAGGTTCTCAGGTGTTCTGGCCTCACACCTGTACCCTCAGTTTGGAAGATTCCACTTTTTACACACATCTGAAAAAATTGATGTCTGAGTCTGGATGCTTCTCTGCTTTTCCTCTCTGAATTCTTCCAAATACACATTTATTTTAAATTACATTTTCTTAAAATATTTTTTTCAAAACACTCTTATACAATGGCTTTGTTGCTTGAATGCCAGAGCTCTGGCTTTGTTTTTCCTTTGTTGGTAGTGATCTTGATAATGGTGATATCCTGGGTTTTATTTATTTTTATTTTGTAGTTTGTTTTTGTGTGTAGAGGATGCATGTGTTTAGATGTAGAGGACACTGGCTGATATCGGGTTTTTTCCTCAAATGATTCTATATCCTTATTTTTAGAGACAGTGTCTCTCATTTGGCCTGGATCTTGCCAATTGGTTAAACTGACTTTTTAGCAAGTCACAGGACACCCCTGTCTCTACTTCTTCCCATCTGAGACCCTTATAGGTACTACTGAACCAGGTTGTTTACTTGGGCACTGGAGATCTGAATGCAGGTCCTGATGCTAGCTTGGCAAGCACTTTAACAGCTTATCCTTCCCCACCCCCAGTTCCTAGACCAATGATGAATGTGAACACTACAGATTCCATTGGGAGGGCAAGGGAATATTTACTGAGGTTTTACTTAAATGGACCTAACTGGCTCAATAGTTTAATTCTGTGAAAATGACTTTTTATACAATAAATTGATATCCTTTTAAAGAAAATAATAGTTGAAATGTAATAACCTCCATGGATAAACAAAGCAGAAAGAGGAACAGAGATAATTTTTTAAAGATGTTTTTTGAAAATCTTTAGTAATCACTTTGTGGGAGAAATGTGAAGAATAGAAAGTCAGACTTCTGGATAGCTGGACAATCATCAGTTCTCCTCATATTCCTGTTCCATGGGTAGCAATTATATCTTTTTAAGAACTTGGGTAAAATAAGAACCTTCGGGCAGTAAGTTTGAGACTTTTTTTCAGATAATTTGCTGAAATATATTCTTCAGTTGTTCCAGTATCCATCACTTAAAAACAATTACATTTCTCACCATAGAATATAATTGGCAGGTGGGAGCAGAGAAGTCCTGTAAGCCAGGTTTATCTATAAGTCTTCTTCCACTTAAAATTCATGAATTCTGCTTGTAATTACATCTCATTTCCAAGCAACTTACACTTTATTTTTTTAAAGTTCACAACTGGACTGCCAAGATTCTACTTAATGATGTACTAGATCCTCACCAGCCAGTGCCATAAAGAATACACATTTCTACGGCCTGCATGTGATGCTAGATTCAATAACAGAATAAAAGTTGTATGTATTGGCAATGCTCCAATATTTGGAAAGTTTTACTTGAGTCAGTATAAAATAATATGGGATAAATCATTCCACAGTATACAGTAGAAATTTTTAAAATTTCTTTATTATTTTTATCTTATGTGTATGAGTCTTTTGCCTGCATGCATGTAAGTGTGCCATGTGCATGAAATGCTCCTCAGAGGCCAGAAGAGGGCACTGGTACCATGGAACTAGAGTTATGGACAGTTGGTAGCTGCCATGTTGGTGCTGGGCATCAAACCCAGGTACTTGGGAAAAACATCAAATATTTTTAACCACTGAATCATTTCTCCTGCTTCCTACAGTAGAGTTTAAAAAATACTCATAAAGTAGGGGTGGGGGCAGCACATGCCTTTAATCCCAGTATGAATCTCTGTAAGTTCAAGGCCTGGTCTGGTTTACATAGTGAGTTTCAGGCCAGCTGGGGCTACACCCTGTCTGAAAAAAAAAAAAAGAACAATTCATAAAGATGCAGGTCAAAGTTCTGTGGTCTGTTGCTTGACTCAGTTATATTACCATTTTAAATTAAGTAATTTCTATTGCTTTGGCCAGTACTCTTGTTTTGAAAAATGAAGCAAGTTTTTGGGGGCTCAAGAGATGGCTCAGTGGTTATGAGCACTGGCTGCTCTGGCAAAAGAACCAGGGTCAAATCCCAGCACCCACATGGTAACTAACAATTATCCCTAACTCCAGTTTCAGGGGATCCAAGACTCTCTTCTGTCCTCCACAGATATTGCACAACACAGGTGCACTTACATGCAGGCAATACATGCATGCACATAAAATAAAAGTAATAAATAAAAGAGGAAAAGAAAAATAAAGCAATTTTCACACTAAACATCTCTGAATTACATTTGTAGAACACTCCTGTTGTAGCAATGTGATCTCTACATCTGGAAGGCATGTAATTTAAGTTCAAAATTTAGAAGAGCGAAGTGCTTTCACTTTGGTCATAAAGGAGTTGTTGGGCGTCACTGACTGCTTAGCCTCATAAAGGAAACACAGCAGGGTTCAATAATTTCTTAGGAAGGACCCTTTATGTGTCAGCAGGTGTCATCCATATTGGAAAAGGAGGTCTATACATTTGAACCATGTTTGTCATCTCTAATTAAATTCAGAGCTTTCACTTAAAGATAAGCAACCACTCTAAAAAAAAAAAAATCCCTCTTGATGTCAGTTATTAAACCAGAGATTTGGTAGACAGGAAACATCAAGCCAATTTTAAAATTCTGAAGTTTTCCCCTTGAGATTGCTCCTTTCTTTTTCAGTGGCTGTTAATGAGGCAAAACTGTACTCATTTTGCTTTTCTTTCTGGTGCTATCATCAAGGAATTAGTTTTAATGCATCTTTTCATCCTAAGTTCCCCTTACACAATACCTTTCTTTATTTTCCCTTAGACACGTCTGTGCACAATTAGACATACATTGCAATTTTCTATCTTTCTTTTGAATAAATATCTCTTCGTTTTCAGTTTTATTCCTGATCAAGAGAAGACTCCTGGTATTGTAATTCCAAAGGCAAAGCTGTGGTGATGATTAGTGCAATGTGAACGTCACCTCTCTTCAAACACAGTCTTTGCTTTCTTTTTTCCTCCAATAACAAGTGGCCATGAAATATATAAATGCTAGAAAGTCAACTTTTAGGGAAACAATATAACAGAATGAAACAGAACATGATGGGTTTTATTTTTGACCCCAGAAGTCTTCAGCACATTTGTCTGTATACATTGATAATGCTGTTGCTGATATGCAGTTCCTAAATGTCTTTAAAATATTCAAAATCATATTCATATTATTTCTTATTTAGGAAATCACTTAAAAGGTGGATGTGGTGATGCATGTACTAGTAATTCTCAGCACTCTAGAGGTTGAAGCAACAGGATTGAGTGCAACGTAGGGAGATACTGTCTCAAAATACCAAAAAGAAAGTAAAACATTTCTTTTCTTTCTTGGAGAAGATAAACATGAAGGAAATCAAATGACACCACAAACTTTAAACATAGAGGACTGTATAAATGTCTACAGGAGAGTAAAATTTGATTTTAATAATGAAATGTGAGGTGATGTGCAAGGATTCCAAGGTTGATCCTTTTCAGATAGTTGAGAGCACTTTGAGGCAGTCATAAGGTACAGAAAATTTAAGAGCTAAAACTGATTCAAAAAAAGGTCCTTTGCTTTTACCAACTTTTTAAACCTGGAAATTACTTGTTGCTACTGATTCCCTTATCCTGTCACTCACTCTGACTGACTGATGAATTCCATCACATCAGGCTTAGAATTTTTTGAACAGGTCTCTGCGAAGTTTAGTGCAATATGAAAGTTTAGTACAATAGCATTACAGGGCTTTAGGAAAAACTCGATCATTGATTATACTAAAACTGTTATATTTTGACAGTATTAAAATTAACCATAACACAGAAATACCAAAAACCCAGAAACTCTAGTAATATTAATATTGTGGCTGAATTCTGACATTAAATAAATGAACGGAACAATGAAAGAAAGTGTGCACTGGCATTACAATGCAGGGCACATTGGAAAGGGTACTTTTAAATAAAAAGTTGCTGATGTAGAAGATTTGCTGATTTTTCTTGGAGTGTGAGCTTCTGATAAAAAGTGCACATTTTAAAGTTTTATGTCAGTATAATTACATTGTTTCAAATTTTTCTCTTAAAAGTAGCTTGTGAATTGATATGAAAAATATGGTAAATATTAAAAACAGAAAATTCCAAGTAAAAGTGTAGATGAAAGTCAGATGTTCTGTTATAAAACACAATCAGCATAGCACTCACAGCCTTTCATTATTAGTAATAAAATAATGACAATAAACTCATTAAAAGATTCATTTGTTGGACCCTACATTAAGTAATCACTCTGTAATGAAGTGATATTTTGGAGAAAACCAAGAAACTGAGAGATTCAGTGTCTGGTTTGAGGTCACGTGATGGATTAGTACCAGTTAGGTAACAGGAAAGACACATTGGAATGGAAGTTTTATTGCTCTTTCAAGTGTGTAGACCTCCGTCAGAAAATAATCCTGGCATGAGAACTGAGACAAAGGAATCCCTAGCCTGGCCAGTAGTTAGCGTGTGTGACTTTTGCTGCTCTGTATAGTTGGACCATTCTTTCTCTATAGATGGTGGGACAGGATTGCCAAAGTATAAGACCCTCTGAGAACCTATGTGAATTAGAGAAATTTGACTAAAAAGTAAAAGAAATTCTTGTATTTTACAAATGGTTCTCGGAGGCAAATAGTTTATAGAATTCAAAGTTTTCAAGGTGTGAAATCTAAGAAACAATTATTTCCTTATTCTTCTGTTAGATAGTTGAAAAACCCTTCAACTTCTACCTTGTCAACATTTCATCATATCATTCTGTGAAGCACATAAGGTTTGTCTTTTCTTCAATGTATTTATTTTTTTCTTAGTATGTGTAGATACATACACATTTTTTTCTTTTTTTTTTTTTTTGAGTCAGTATCTCATTACGTATCCTGACTGGACCTGAACTGGCTATGTAGACCCAGCTAATCTTGAACCGAGGCAAACTGCCTGCTTCTGCTACCAAGTGTTAGGGTCAGAATTGTGCATAGCCATATCTGTATTCACAGTTATTTTCTTTTGCACATAAAATTTCAGCTCTCCTTGGCATAATTTTGAGTTGCAAAATTTGACACTTGAAGATGCTCCTTGTATTGTGTTCCTGTAGTCTTAAAGGATCTGACTAAACATTTTTCTATATGTGCAGTTATATCAGTGTTTCCAAAGACTAGTGCATCTCTCCTAATCCAGAGGCTCCTGTTAGTAATACAGGTGCTCTCATTCCAAGGATTCTGATGCCGCAGGCCTTGTCTTTGGCTCTCAAAGTAGCATTTTAAACAAGTATCAAATCCTTTCTACTTTGTAGGTCTATGAACCATATTTCGAGTGGCATTATTTGGACTTAAGATTGTATGTGTTCAAGTAGCTCAGTAGCCTTTTAGTTTCTCAAATTGTATTTTGAACTAGCATGTTTAGCATAACACGTTTTTTGTTTTATTTTTTTCTGATATTGTGTTTACACATGATGCCTTCAGTTTGGAATTTCTACTTTTGTTTTTTCTAGCTTACATTACCTGTTGTTTAGGTGTCAAATTGGAGGCTATGTCTGCCTGGTAGCTATTTTTACAGCACTCAGGCCCTCACTAACCACAAATACTCTGTCTCATTGCTTACAGTTATTTCTTCACCTTTCCATTAGATTGTGAGCTTGTTGAGGTCAAGGAGGCTGTCTTGTTTATTGTAGTGATATGTCATATTTGGAAATTTGTATGTACTCATTAGAATATTTGTTGAATGATGATTGGCCGAATGAAAGGCTTTGAGGGCAATAAAATTAAAATTACCCTTTATAAGCATAATTATTGGCTGGAAATCAATTCCTTCTTCCTACAATCAGCATAAAATATTTTATATCCATTTTAAGGGATTATATAAAAATGTCACTATTAGGTACCACTTCTTTGAAGTAGGCCTAGGTTTGCTGGAAAATGCAAAGAGCGTTCAAGGTTGATATTGTTAAAAATAAAAAATGACAAATCTGAGCGTTTTCTTTCAACAAGAGCTAGTTTTCATTTCCTATTTGGTCAAATACCTTAACAGGCTTCTTTCGAGGAACTCATTCTCTTCATTCACCATGCATGGCCTTCAAAGTCTCCGCTTAAATGATGGTGTTTATATCCTTTTAGATATTCACATTAGAAGCTTCCAAGTCACCCTTGATTTCCCTCTCCTTAATATTGTACAAGGATGTCACTAATGAACTTAAATCTAGTACAAAGTGGGGAACTGAATTAGAGATCTAGAAATCCATGTAAACAATGACTCCAAAATGCCTATTATTTTGGATGGGGTAGTCTGAAGAGCTATGTTCAATGGACACCACGCACTGAGATACCTTGATGTCGAGAGTTTACAAATATAGCCTCACATCAATATCACCTTAGGAGAATCAGCATCATTGGTTTTTAATCCCCCTCCTCATCCTTATACTCAGACTTACTAATTTGAAATCTATAGAATTAGGAGTGACATTTTTTTAAATATGAAAAGAAGTTCTGGGAATTGTTATAGTTGAGAGCTATAATATTCATGGAGAAGAAAGAAGGAAGCAAGATTCCTGAACAACTGAGATGCTTGAAGTTGTTGGATGGGCTTGCTCTCAAATTCTTTTGAAATTCACCTATGCAGAATGACTGAATCCAGTAAAAATAAATTTGCAAGGAATACTTAGGATGTTAAAGACTCAGATGATCACAATATATATGAGCAACCATTTTATTTTCTTTAATGAAGAACTAGAATTCAAACCAAGAGCATAGGTATAACTCACTGGCCTACTGTGTAGAAATGTATACCAGAGACTAGGGAGGGCATAACGATGTGTTTACATACATCTAAGAAGCTGATCACCTAGCCAGTTTTGTCAGAAGATACTTGACTATTAATTCAACATTTCTCTGACATGTGCAGGTGCCTTCAGTTAATAGTTAACCACCAGACTTAATTCTTCCAGGTTTAGGTCTTCTAAGGAGCAACTTGGCAGATGCCTATTCTTCTGAATGAAACAAAGGTCAGATAAATAAAAGCATTAAAAATTATTAAAATATCTATATACAGGAAATGTAGTAACAAGTTCAACTGATGCTAGGTCAAACGTTACTCCGTCTGATTGTTCCTTTCACTGATCACCAGCACCCTTAGCTTCCATCGTTTTGTGTTTGCAATATCTCCCATTGACCCACCACATCCAGGCTGTCTTTACATTATTGCCAGAGATAGGTCCTTAAAAATTCTGTTGAATAAATGCACAGCATCCTTTCTACTTTCCTTTTTCCTTTGTACTTGTGGGCATAATCAGTTTGATCAGTCTGTCTTCCATTTAACATCTTTTCCCCACCTCACTAGTTGAAAAATACTTGAAAATTCAGCTCTGTTGTGCCTAGCACACTAAACCTTTCACAGTCTGCTTAAACTAATTCCAGTTTCATCCATAATAATCTCCCTTTAAACACAATCCAAGCTCTATGACCACCTTACTGCTCTCAGGTGCATCTTATTTATGTTATTTTGCTCCTATCTTGGACTACTTGCTACTTCCTTATCCTTTTTCTCTAATCAGAAATTTCTTGCTAAGCTAACTCAGAATACAACTTCCTCTGTGAAAAATTCCCTGACTCCCCTGACTGTCTCTTCATCTTCTCATTTCTAAAGAAATAACTGCTGTATCTCATTATTTACTTTAACAATGATTATACCCTGTTGATGTATCTATTTGTGTCATTATTTTATAGCTTTCTTGAGGTAAGAGTCTAGAGATTATTCATCTTTGACTTCTCAGTGTTTGTTATAGTTGATGGTGCATATTTATATTATCTGTTATAAGAATGAACGATCCCTCAATGATTAAATAAGGGAGATTGGGGCTGGAGAGATGGCTCAGTGGTTAAGAGCACTGATTGCTCTTGCAGAGGACCCGGGTTTGATTCCCAGCCCCGACATGGTGGCTATGAATCATCCTTAAATCCAGTTCCAGGGGAATCCAAAGCTCTCTTCTGGCCTCCCCGGCATTGCACAACATGGGTGCACTCACATACATATAGGCGATATACTCACACACATAAAATAAAAATAATAAATAAAATATTAAAAAGTAAGGGAATAAGGGGAATGACTATACAATGCGATTTAAAGTGCATTGGAAATGATTTCTTGCTCCAAAATGCATATGTTAACTTTGAACAAGTTTTATTAAATTAAAAAAAAACTAAATACAAATAATTGTGTTTAATCATCACCAGAATTAAAATAATTCTCTAGACTTGATAGGTATTTAAAAATAAATAAAGGAGATGGAGTCAGGAGAGGGCTAGTAAGTAGGGTAGGAGGTGGAGGAGGTGGTCTGAATATGCCCAAAATACACTCTATGAAATTCACAAATAATAAACATATTCTTTAAATCCACAGCTTTGGAAGCAGTAACACCACATGCTTTAAAAGACACACATACATGGATGTACACATGATATAAAATATTAGATTGGTTTTTTCACATTAAATTTTAATGAGTGAAGAAGGCAATGTCATGAAAATAATGGCAAGAGGAAGGATGGAAAAAAGAGGAGAAAGGAGGCTGAGCATTGTTTTGTTTTTATTGAATTTTTATGTATTTTATACAGAATATCTCAATCTTAATCATCTTTGTAGCCCCATCCCCACCAGGACCCTTCCATAGCCCCCACACTGGACCCATGTCATCTGTGTTAAGGCCCAATGTGTCAAGTCAGTGTCCCCAAATGTTCCCCAGTGCAAGTCCATCCATTGAGGTCTAGTCAGCTTATCTAGAGTCCCTTGTTTTAGGAAGATTAGCTCTTCTTCACCTAGCAATAATCAGTCACCAATGTTTCTTCAGCTAAGATTGGGGTCTGCTGTTCATTTCCCCAGTTCTATGCTTTGTTTAAAACTTTTAATGGTATTTTATAGCTTTGTATTTACCCTTCTGTGAATGGTCATTTATATTAGTCTAAGAATTGTAAGTTGCTAACAGCGGCAGCACATTACTGTAGCTCCCTCAGATAGTGTGTGCTCCCTCAGATAGTGAGTAGAGACTTAGTAGTGATTGTGGAGTACATAGATGCTAAATTTTAGGAAATGACATTAAACTCTTCTCCAAGGTTATTTTCACCATTTATCCTCCTACCAGCAGTGTAACTCCAGACCATCTGCCACATTTGAATGAGTATCAGTGATGTCACCTTATGTTGATTTTCATTTCTCTGTTATCTAATAATGATGCCTATGTCCCTGTTTTTAAAATATTGTATTTAATATTTTTATTTAATGTGTATGAGTGTATTGCCTGAATATATGCAAGTGCTCCTGTGTCATGTAATGCCTGTAAAGGTTGGAAGAGGGTGTTGGATCTCCTGGAACTGGAGTTATGGATGGTTGCTAATCACATGTGAGTGCTGGGAAAGGAATCCAAGTGTAACCAGTTTCCCATTCTCTCTTTCTGAAAGTTTCCTTAGTTCCCCATTTTCTGGAATGCTACACCTAGTCATGTTTGTGTCATCCTGTTACTAAGCTTCCACTGTTGTTTCTTCAATCAGTTTGTTGCTTTAACAATACATTGTCTTTGTAGGTCAGTCTGCATGAGAACTCTCTGAGTTAGTTAAGGCAGGTTCCTGCTTCCTCTCCTCTATTTCTCAGAGATATACCAGCTATCATTAGCTCTCTGTTCTTTCCTTTAGAGTCACATCCTCAAACTTTGTGAAAAATGATTTTCTAATTTTGACTATAACTGTGTTGAATCTGTACATCAATTTTGGAGAGACTTTATATCTTCATAATATTTCTTTTGTATCTATGAATATGGTATATATCTCTTCTTTGCTATTTATTGATAAAATTTTATCCTTTTATCTTTTGGAATCTGTATATATTCTGTCAACTTTTGTCTAAATGCATTCCATATAATGTTTATACTTCATATGTTTCTACTTTTCTTCTTTCTATATATCACCAAATACATCTTCCCTTGATATCTCTGAATTTCCATGTCTTGGTGAGACTCCATCATATTAAAGAACAGCTTCTTTCCTAATAATTTGACTCTGAGGTGAGGCTAAAAGTATGGACCTTGTCCTTCATTCATTTTCTTTAAGAAAATGTTAAAGCATTTAAAAAATTGAGTTAAAAAAATCAGTGGCAGCATTTTGGTTAGAAAAAACAAAAATCTTTCGGTGGTAATTACTTTCCTTCTACAAATAACAAGGTTTACTATTGTTTGTGGAACAAAGAAGAAACAAAAATAGCTAAATATTGTTTAACTGTTTACATTAAAAAAATGTTTTATTTAATGTGAGATTTTTGCCTAAATGTGTGTAAGTGCACCTGTGTTGTGCAGTGCTTGAAGAAGCCAGAAGACGTGGTCAGATCCCCTGGAACTGGAATTACAGATGGTTGCTAGCTGCCACGTGGGTGCTGGGAGCCAAACCCCGGTATTCTGTAACAGCAGCCAGTGTGTTTTACGGTTTAGCCACCTCTCCAGCCCTTGTTTCTATATTTTTAAAACACATACACACACACACACACACACACACACACACACACACACACACTCATAAAAGAAAAACAATTTGGAGCTAAATTTCATAAAAATAAATCATTGCACACTAGTAGACCTTTATACACAACATACAATTTTAGATTAATTCAGATTCAGTCCCTCAAATTTTATTTTCTATGAACTTACATTCACATAGGATGTTAGCTTCATTTATGTGCCCAATAATGGTATCAATGTTTCAGCAAAGTTAAAATGAAATGAGATAAATATATACAAACCACATTATCCTTTTACATAGTCAAGATGAAAGAATTTCTAATTTTCACATGATCTGTAGAGATAAAATTAACCTTGCTGGAATTTGAATCAAAATTTCCAGTTCAGTGAAGAGTAGACTCTATTACACAAATTTATCAGCAACTGTCATGTTTTTCAATTTTCTTTTGTTATAGAAAAAATAATAATTGAAAGAATTAGGTACAAGAAAACTGGACTAGTGAGATGGCTCAGTAGGTCAAAGTGATTGCTGTGCAAGCCTGATGACCTGAGGTTGGTCCCTGGAACCCACTTAAATGTGAAAAGAGAGAATCAGCTCCACAAAGTTGTCCTTTGACCTCCACATATGTGCTGTGGTGTACATTCACCCAGCCACATTCACCATTTGACACAATGAAAACAAGAATAAATAAAATCTTTTAAAAAAAAGATAAAACAAAGGCAGATATTTCTGATAAATTGTGATTTAACTACATATAAAGTAGAATTTTCATAAATTATGTTTTTCACATTGAGTATCATAGACAGATATAAATTCTAATGACCACATTAATTTACCTACTGACATTTGACAGTAAAAAAGTTTTTATCATTTCAAACAAAAATGCAGAATGTACTGGAAAAGACAATGTAACATTGATCATTTTGAAGAAAGAATTTTGTGCTTGCATAAGAACAATCTACAGTTAGTCTTAAAATGGCCATTGGGAATTCACATATAAAATCTTTGAGCATAAATTTAGCTTCTTTTCAGCTTTTAGTTAGCTTGTTTTATATTTTTCCTTTTGCTTCGAAAGTGTTACTGTTAGAATAGTACAATTGAAAGTTAAACAAGATACAAAAAATTAATAATTGAAATGCTAAAGTCCAATTTTATAGTCACAAATGGACTATCAGTTTGTGAAATTTTGTCATTTAAACCAAAGGACACTATTCTCAACTGCAAGAATTAAATCAAGGATAATAGAATAATCTACATTTGCTTATGGTTTTACTCAGCATATGTAAGATTCAATATGAACAACATAATCTCATTTAGATATAATAGCATTATATAAATTATTCCCTTATTTCCTGCAGCCAATATTTATTACTGTATCATCCTAAAAGATTTACTTAAAACTTAGATTTTTAAATTTTACTTAAAATTATACATTGTAAGAAAACATTATGAAGGATATATGGAGTTTATTTAGCTTGTTGTTAACTTGAATTTTCCCCTGTATAAAAATATTTAGGATACATAATTTCAGAACAAATGTGTGTCTGTTTTTTTTTTTATATATTGACAGCAAAGAAGAATCATTAGTAACATCAGAGGACAATAACTTTGAGAATTTAAAGATCACAGGTAAATTTATTTAAAATGAAACACAATCTCTGTTTTTGTTAAAGTCTACAATGAAAATAATCTTACAGCAAATAATTATATGAACATTTCAGATACCTACATCCCAACTATCATTTGCTCTGATGAGGAAAAGCATGACTTGGGAGCCAGTAATCAAAATGTAAAGGATATAAACAGGGAATACCAGGAACACAATGAAGAAGAATTAGACTTAATGGTAAGTGTTCTGGTTGCCACGGCATTAGAGAAGATGAATCTATTTATGCTCCAAAAATGCTGCAATGCCTGCCTTTCAATAGCTTCAACTAATAAAATGTGCAAATGTGAATGCATATTCTCTCTGTCCCTACATGTCTAGCTTGAGCAGCAAGGCGCTTTGACTTCAGGGTGTTGCTTCTGGTCTCTGTAGCGCTAAATTAATGACATTCATTTCTTACCTCTTTAACAGTGGCTCAGCGTAAGTCTGTGGGAATTACAAGAGAGGAAGAAGCACCATCCTGATGTGCATTGCTAATCTCTGTGACAAGGGCGCACTTAGCATAAACTCCTCTGTAAAACAAGAGGGCTGGGCTAGGTGATGATGGTTCAGGTTCTGTTCAACTGGACAAATCTGTCATTCCTACATTCAGCAGCATTTTATTTTACTACTTTCGTCCAAGTCAGACTCTCAAAGTTCTCTATTACTGTGAAATATTAAATTACCAAGCAAAAAGAAGATAGCCATGCCACACAGTTTTAAAACAGGAAACAAATTTAGTGCTGTTCAATTTAGTATTAAATTTGCTATAAATTTCACACTTGGTGAATATTGCATCTATTTTGAAATTAGGGGGTATGGTTTGAATAGCACTTTTAACACACAGAGAAATAAAAGTAAATGATTCCCATAATGCAATTTATCTTTTACTGTATTTAGTTGACTCTCATAGCGTGGAGATACATGGATTCATAATCATTTAAGATTAAAATGACATTTACCTCTTCAAGAGTCAATGCTGAAACCAAAAAGAAATAGAACTCATCTCTCTCCCCATATATTCTACCTTTTCAATAGGGATGTGGCAATTGCATCACTAAAGTATGCAATTTACTTTGCTCCAACTTTAAGGAACTACAAAGTTGTCACCCATTGTGAGAATTCTTACCAGCTGAAAGTTAACATTGCCATTTTTTTTCAAACCACAGAGTATAATGAAAGGGCCTTGAAAAATCACATACTTCACTAATTCACCTCATTACCATGAGCAGGCTCCAGTATAAAAGTTTGTTTAGAAGTTACTGAAATTGTACGCCCAATAAATGAACAGGGAACTGTAATTTAGATGCTAATTTGCTCCATGCTGACGTGACTGCATAAAACAATGAAGCTCCATAATAGATGGAAATACAACCAAATCTGTGGAACCCACAGGCATTGGCTTACAAGACAGCTGTGCAGTTGACAAGTAACATGAGCCTTATGTGAGAAGAAGGGGAAAACGTAAGATTTGCATATAATTATTGAGATCATGCAAATGTCAGTTATGAGAAGGAAAAAAAAAAAAAACACAGGCATCTCACTGTTAAATCCTGACAGTTGGCATCACTGAAGAGCTCAAATACATTTGAGTACCAGTTGGCAGAGGGTCATTAAAACAGAATTTGCAGAGACATTAACTCCCTCACTTTTCTTTGAGTGACGTTTTGCTATTAATAGTTTGCAGAGGCTTTGCAGAAAACATATTAATAAGAGAAACTGTAATGGGGGCACCTACAGTAAGTGTAAATGTGGCAAGGGGCACCCAAGAAGCCGCTCTCTAATTGATTAGCATGGAGCTATCAATGTGTATATCCTTAGTGAGGAGAAAGTGCAATGACAAGCAAGAATAGTTGAATAATACAATGTGATATTTGGAAGCTGGGAAGGAGAGTGATTAATTTGGGCCCCTTTTCTTACTAATCTTATTCCTAAGTCATAGCCTACAAGGATCTCCCCCCCCCCCCCAAACATGAAATTTCCACAGTCTGGGGGAAACCCAAAATACAAGTGTGTCAAAAAACTCTACAAACAAA
>NW_008334566.1:809425-836442 GCF_000622305.1 Nannospalax galili | reverse complement strand
TCCCCCCCCCCCCCCCAAACATGAGACTTCCAGAGTCTGTGTGAAATCCACAAATGAAGTGAGTCAAAGAAATCTACCAAATAATTACTGGGTTAATGAAAACTAATTCACTCCATGCATTTCAAAAGATCGTATAGTCATTGTTTTTTGTTGTTTTTCTCCCACAAGATAAATCAACGCTTAATAACTGGATGTGCTGCTTCCCAAGATGAAAAGCCTACATTTTCAACAGATCCAGTCAATTTCACAAATAAAGCTGAGGCGTCAGAGAAGAAGCAATGCCATGATGAAACACACACTGACTTATTCAAAGGGCCTTTGTTTCTAAGTTCATCAGCAGAAAGCTCCCTAAAGAAAGATTTCTCTCACAGTGAAAAATATTCCTCAGGAAATGACTGTAGTCCTCCACCTTCAGAGGAAATTATTTCAGATGTGGGAGAAATCAGGCCGTCATTGGGAGATACCAGCAGTGATGAATTAGTGCAATCGCACATCAGCACCAAGGAATTCCTGGATGATAACGCTAATCCAGCCCACTGGAGTGGCAGAGTGCAAATATCTTGCTTCTCCTCTGATCAACTAACGGTAGGTAACCTGAATAAGAATCATGAAGAAGGAGCTAAGAAAATTGGAATAAAAGACTGGGGGTGTTCAAGGAGAGAGTGCTGTTCAGCTGTGGCCACATATCTGGAAGAATCAAATGGATCTTCAAAGGGTGATTATGGCAAGGGCAAAGATGTGAAGCAGAGAACTTGCCTGGGTGTTAACGAGAAACAAAGCAGAAGTTTCCACTCAATCTTATACACCCAAGAAAAACAAATGGACCTCCCAAGAATAAACCCGGAAGGAGCAGTAGTTAACCAAGATTTAACTATTCTGCCGAGCAAAGGCACCACATCTCCCTCCTGGGCAGCAGCAACAGATCCTTCAACAAAGACAAAGATGAACTGCAGAGAAGCTGTATTCTCCCCACACAGACATCTCTCAACTGGTGAGAGTACTTTAGAACCAGTAGCTACTTGCGATGGTTCGCCAAGAAATGGAAATGTTTTGATGAATGATTATCTTTTTCATGTTGAAAAGGAAAAATCTGATGCCAGTAATCCTGAAGATCTGAATAAGAACACAAAGCATAAAAAAAATTGGAAGGTTCTAGAAAGTCAACGAGAAGCAAGAGAGAGTAAAACAAATATAACTGAGCAGACCAAAGAACAGGCGGATTGTAAAGACATGTGGGAAAAAAGAGCTAGCATGAGGAGTTTGAAAGCTACTCCTACAGAGCCATTGTTTACCTGCCAAGAGACAGAGTGCTGTGAGCTGTCTCCTCTAGCTGATCATGGTATCACCGAGAAAGCAGAAGCGCTCACAGCTTATATAATTAAGACAACATTAGGAAGTACTCCAGAAAGCATGTCTGCTAGAGGAAGAGCAATAATTGCTAAGCTACCTCAAGAGACAGCGCGAAGTGACAGGCCTATGGAGGTAAAAGAAACAGCGTTTGATCCACATAAAGGGAGAAACGATGATTCGCATTATACCCTTTGTCATCGAGATACAGCCGGTGTAATCCATGACAATGATTTTGAAAAGGAGTCACATTTAGATATTTGTAATGTACATGTGGATGAAATGGAGAAGGAGGAAACTGTGTCTACGTACAATCCTAGGAAGATATATGACAGGGAGAAACTTGGAGCTGGAATAGAACAACCTTCACAGGTCATTACAGGCACTCAAACAGCAATGTCAAAAATGGATTTACATTTGAGAATGTTATCAACAGACAAAAACATACTCCCAGAAAATAAAGATCTTGGGCCCCTCCAAGAATTATCAAACAAAAGAGACTTAGATGCCCTTCAGTATGCATTTAACTCAGACACTGCCAGAGCCCCTTGGAGCAGCTCTGCTGCTTCCAGTCACCACACTGAAACTTCAGTACCTGCTTCTGAAGAGAAAACACTTACTACCAAAGCACTCCAGTCTATTCCTACCAACTCAGACTACAACTGCAATCCAATTAGTGGAACTCAGGGTTATGCTGCGTCTAAGCTTGAAGGTGTTTCTGAAAGTTCAGAAATAATGGAAGCAGATAATCGAAGAGAAAGACATGTGGGTCAGATTTTCCAAAGAAGAGAAGGTAATGTGGAAAAATCCCAAGAGCCGATGATTTTAGCCAGTGAATCTCTTGATAACCTGGATGAGGCAAGGCATGAAAATGAAGGATTAGAAAACTCTGGACAGTCACAATGTTCTTCCAGTGACAAAGGATCTGAGAGCTCTGCTTCTGCAAGTCTCCCTACCCAAGAAAGTCAAGCTCGAAGCAGGGAGTCTCTGTTCTCAAAATACATCAACTCTAAAATATCTTATTTCCTTTTGTTTCTGATATTTCTTGTAACCATCTACTACTATGACTTAATGATGGGCTTGGCCTTCTACCTTTTTTCCTTATATTGGTTATACTGGGAAGGGGGGAGGCAAAGAGAGTCTGTCAAAAAGAAGTGAGCTTGGCCCAATTATTATTCTCTCTTGAAAGATAAGCTATTTAGCCCCAAACATTTGGATTGGTGAAAAATACTTATTCATTGTTCAGAGCCAGTGCAGTTTTTCTCTTGAAGGATCATTTAAAAAGGAATGCGTATGAAGTTTGCTCCTTCATATAAGTAATTATTCTATATAGGACCATTATGTTTGGATCATTAAATACCTATATGAATATGAGATCTGAAGCACATCAAGTTGAAATTAGGTACAGCTGTTGCTCCTTAGCAGACTATGAAGTTGCAATGCTTCATGTCTCTGCACTCTTTAAAGCACAATTTCTTGCATTCATTTCTTTCGCAGTAAAGCTTCATTTTTCCCCCCTGAGAGCACATTCCCCCAACAGGTTTTAAAAATAGATAAAACACAGACAATAGCAGAGGAAATTTTTCTTTTAGCCTTTAGAGTTGACCATGAAATTTGCATTTACCTCTTTGTCATTTATCAGCACATACTGATAGTTCAAATATTTCAGCTTCTATTTTATACTTTTAAGAAAACACCCATGTATACTGCAATATAGAAACTTAAATGGAAGAAATGTATTATGTTCCCTTGAATTATACTTCATATGCACACTCTTCTTTCTTCTTTACTTTTATAAATTTGGAGCATTCATAAACCACATTTGACAAAGACTTCTGAAACAATTGGGGAATTATCTAACAATTCTATAAATTTTTATGGGTAGCATGTCTCAGCAACATTTTTCTTGTGAAAGGGAGACTATAACACAGCTGACTAATTTCAGTGTCCATTAGTGTCCAGCTCTGAAAATTTTAAAGTTCCACCAACATTGCTTCAGGAAGACTTTGCACCTATAGAGCATACGACATCCAATAATGATAATAAAAATATACTCAAACTGTTCTGTATGTAATACTCTTTCTTTCAAATGAGTTTTTAATCTTTTTTCATTGTAAGGTATTGAACTATACTCCAAGTTTCACTAAGAGAATGAGTACCTTGTCTTTGGTGATGCTCATTATATGATCATTGGATTTTAAAATGATGACTCAAAAGTGTGAGCAGGCAAAAGAGGTGTTTGGAAATTTACTGGAGAGGAAATGAATATTGAATATAGTTGTGATTTTGGCCATTGTGATTAAGGGTAAAGTTATGAAATAATGGAAATAGTGATTTTAGTAAGGCAGGGATGCTGGAAAGATTCATATACGACTTATTTCAGCAACTTATTGGATGACATTAATATGCAAGACCCTGTGCTCTGGTCTTTGGTACTCTGCATATATAGATCCCTGTGTGTAAGGAAATAGCATGGCAATTTTAACTTGTTGGGAGTGTGAAGGAGTGTCACACAGAGGAGCCCTGCTCGACCTATCGTGTTGCAGTGAGAATTTCTTTCAGGGAAACTCTTAGCACTAGTGTGATAGTTTGTTTGCTTATAATGGCAAACTCAATAATTAAAACTTACATATATCATCCCATATGTCTCAGATGTATGCATTTGTGAGAAAATAATAAAAATTTAAACTGGCTTTCCTCTGAAAGCAAATAATTTGCTTGATTTTCTTTAGGTACACAACTATTTCTCAATCTTACAATTGCATGCTATTCCCATGTCCCTTTGAAACTGAATGCTTGACTTCATCTCTTTAGTTGACCAAATGCAAACATCCTGAAGTAGGACAGGAGGCAAATATTTGATTGTTTGAGGAACATATTTTCATTAAATACAAGTGGAGTATCTTTAAGTATTACCTTGAAATTATCTCTAAATTTTTTTTCACGATAGTTTTATTGACTGTTCCAACTTAAACTAGAATTCAATTTCTTAGTTTTTGAAATCTATATTTTAAGAATTTTAGTCAATATTCCATATCTCTTTAATGCAAAGAACACTATAATACTTTATGAGCACAGGTGCCAAAGCTGGAACTATTTCCTTAAATGGTCAGTGTTACTTCTTTTATCTCTTTTATTTGACTTCTGATAACATTAACTCACTAAATGTTCTCATACATTTGTAGTAAGACAATAACAAACTTCAAAGAATTTTAAATACTCAGTTGTGTATTTCTTTGTATGCAGCGAAGAAATACTTGATGACTGACTTTTCAAACATTACTTATGAAGAACTTATGAAATGATAGCTATAAGGAGAGGTAGGTTTTAGTGATCTCTTTTGGTCACATCTCTATGTTGAATAAGAATGAGTTATAGGAAGGGTTGGTGGTCTCTGCTAATCATGATAAAGCTATGAACAGTCATGGTAAAGGTCATCTTTTATGCATAGCTGCCTGTACCATGTCTCACCAAGTACTGGATTTTGGCCTAAAGAAGACATGGTAGGATAATTAGCAATTAGGAGCTTTGCACATCCCCTTCCTGTAGTGAGTGAGAAATGTGACATGATCACTATCACCTTTTATTTTGCTGGGCTTGTGACTCTTAGAAGCAAAACTCTAAATATTAACTGACAAGCCAAGCAAGTATAGGTAGTAAAAGTCATTATCTTTTTAAGAGTTATGCTTGTGTACACTATCAATATCACAGTAGATTTTTCAACCAATAGGAAACAAATCAGTTGATAACATTCTCCCATCAACACTGAGGAATGCTGATTTAATGGAGCAATGTTTTCCTTATGAGCTTTGATAGTAAATTGTCTCAAGGACTATCTGTATTAATGGACTTGTTAACATCTTGTGAGAGAAACAGAACTTTTCTTATAACTCGTCTTGCACCAGGCTTCTGGTTAAATGGAAAAACTCTAAATATTCAGATCGAATATGAGGAAATAAGTAAGATACCCTTTTTCTCCAGCGGTAGTCACATGGTTTTTAAGTATTTTCCTAGTTATGGCTATTATTTCATGCAAAAGGCCTACTGTCTTCTTAACTAAAAGGCTTTTTGCAAATGAATAAACTAAAAGGCAAGCAAACAAACAAAATAGCAGAACAAGTAAAAATATAGGCTGGTCCATCGACTGATTTATTTTATGATAGCTGGATTTTCTTTCAAATTCTTACTCAATGCCTCTGTAAAATGGATGATTCAATAAGGACCTTCTTTTGTTAATATACTGTCCTAACCATTTCCTGTGGAACTGAAGAAGGTCAACTTTGATTCTATGAGATGTGAAATGACAGGCCATGTTCACCAGGCATGTCCACAGTTGTGAGCCTCTGTAAAAAGAGCAGCTAAAAGGATTATTTTTACTTATTTGATTAAATGTATTTGCATTTTTATTTTATGGAACTTTTATAATAAAAAACTTGTCAGCACAACTTAATTTTCCTCATTAAAAAATATATGTGGTCAATTATCTAATGTTTCTATCATTTAGCTAAAACTTTTAAAATTGCAAATTAAATTTTCACTAGGTTTCCAGCCTAGCTCTGAATATGCACGTTGTACAAGAAATGCTTTCCCTGTAGTGTGTGAAAACCTTCTTAAACAAACTACTCTTTAAAAAGTACAAGGTTTTTATTTTGCATCATTTCCGTATTTGTCAAGTGGATATATTACGTTGACTTCAAAAATGAAATAGTACATTGTGTTAAAATTTAATTTTTAAAAAGTCTATCTTTTCTTATATATCTAATTCTTTATATTCTTGAGAGTAAAGGGTCAGTAAGTGTAAAGGATTATGGAAAAGATTATTTTTACTTGGCTCTGATGCCTGTGGTACCTTTATGATCTGGTTTTGCAGCAGAATGAGATGCTTAATTAAATTATTGCTCTTGGTTGAAATTGGTGCATTTTTCTTATCTCACCATTCAAACTATCCAGCCTCTTTTTCCAACTGTATCTTGTCTGAAGCCCTTTTGTCAACTGATCAAATCATATTGTTTCTTTTGAACATTACAGATGTACATCCCTCTGCCTAGAGAGCACAAGTCAGTTATCACTACTGTTCATTTTCTATATACAGTTCAAGTTTCCATCCTTTCTGTAGTATTCTGGTACAGTGACTTGTGGAATCTTTCTGTTTTAAAACTCTTCCAATTCTAACCCTTTGTTTTAGGCATGAGGCACCTGGCTATCCCAAATAGATTGACTGCATCCTCAGGACAGGAACAAAGTTCTCCTTTTCCTTCCAATCACTGTACAGTCTAGTTTGTAGGGACTGAGTCAACACTTATGGACGTAATTTAATCTCTCCTGGGATTTAATTAGGACTGAAAAAAAAAAAACTTTGTTCAAGTCATAGCATGGATGCTTAGTAAACTCCTGAAGATAAAGTTGAAACGGCAAAGACAACAGCATGAAATACAAAACATTATAATGAATTTGGGATGTGGAAGAAGAAAAACAATCTTGTCTATTTCTCCTAACAGTTAAGCTTATTTTTCATATTTAAAATTTCTTTCTTAGAAAGGATATATTTCCATCATACTATCATGGGAAATAATATAAATATTATATATTAAGAGAAAATAATGCCATCTTAATTCACTGGCTAAGGTGAAAAATGATAAAATAAGACATATTCTCAGATAAAGTTGTTCAGTTGTTTAAAATCAACAAGCATCACAAGGTATAAAGTGCAAGAAACTCAATCGCCTCAGCTGTTGCCATGCCCTTTGAGAATGGCTGATCTCTCCACTCCACACCTGTTCTGCATGTCAGCCTTCAGGGTAAGCAAACAGAACTGGAAAAGTCAGTCAGCGTGTATTTTTAAGAGAAAGCTTTTGCCTGATTAACAAATAAGAGAGAGTATTTAAAAAGTACACACTAAATAACAGTAATGTAATAATCTGCAAACTATGTATAGTGGCCTATGTGATATGTGGAAGTTTATATTTTCATTATTTAAGAAAAATGGTAATACAAAGATATGTTTATTTCTGAAGATTAGTCCAAAGGAAAGACGGGCACAGACTCAAAGTGCCGTAACACGTCATATAAGAGTTCAAGTTCATTAGAAATGGGTCTTTTAAGAGTAAAGGCATAGCCAGATACCCATCTACTCTGGTGTCGAATTCATTAACATCATGTTTTGGTTGACTTGGTTCTGAATGGAAACAGATTTAACATTTCCTAAAGACACACTCTACAAAGCATAACATAAAAAAGCAGAGAGATGGCTCCAAAGAAGTACTTAAATAAAGCATAATCTACTTTTAATAATGCTGTGTATGGAGCATCTACATTAGAGTTAATATTTTAGAAAGAATCAATAGCAAAATATTACATATTTAAATAATTTTATGCATCTAAAATGTTGTATTTTCTTTGATACATTAGGTGAATTCTCAACTAATAAACCAATTCTTGGGAAATCAAGTTGTATATCTTGGTGAATATAAATTTTTTCCTTTTTTAAAGTGAAATGATTCTGAGTTCCATCTAGAGAAAGGAATAATGATAAGAAGATGATTTATTTTCTGCCTTTATTTTGTGAAGGAAAATGAGGAGCAGAGGTAAGATTCAAATAGAAATGCACAATGGAAAGACTCTTCAGTTTCTTTGATGATGTTTCCTTTTCAGATGGGTCATTTTTAACAGTATAAGGAATCAAGGAAATCACAACAAAATATCTTATTGCAATGAATTTACACAAGCATAATAACCAGGATGAGGACATAGATTTTTAAAAATCAGAATGTAATTATTTACTTTAAAAATATTTTCTTAATTCTTTGAGAAACCATACAGTGTATTTTGATGATATTTCCCCTCCCACAGCTCCTCCCAGATCCAGACTACCACCTTATTTACCTAACTTTCCGGGTTGTTTGTTTGTTTGTTTGTTTTGCTCACCCAATCAAGTCCAATATATGTTGGATGTGTTGCCCTAATATTCTAATATTCTTGGGTATGGAACCTGCCCTAGATTTTAATCAACCTGCTAGGGATCACACACTTAAATAAGACCGACTCCTTATCTTAAAACATCTTTCAAATGCTATGAGCTTCTCAGCTAAGGGAGGGAGTTTGTGCACACCTCCCCTGCTCCATGATAGAACTTTTGTCTGCCTAGAGTTTGAGACGGTTTTGTATATGCTATGTGAGTGAGTTCATATGTGCATCCACCCTGCTTCTGGAAAATACTGTTTCTGTGTAGTCACCCACCACTGCTGGCTCTTACAAAATCTTTCTAACACCTCTTCATTGAAGATTCCTGAGCCTTGGGGGCAAGGAGCATGGCATAGATGCCCCATTTAAGGCTGAAAGTTCACAGTCTCTTATTTTCTTCACATTGTCCAGTTATGGGTCTCTGATAATTGCCTTTTACTGCTAGAAGAAGCTTCTCTAAGGAGGGCTGAGGGATATACTAATCTATGGGTAGACCAATAAGTCGTTAAGAGTCATTTAATACTAAATTCATTTGGTAGACTAGAAGTCGCATGTTCTCCTGTAGGTCCCAGGACCTATCTAGTCACAAGTTCTTGGTCCTGGCAATAGTGGCAGATATGCGTTCAAGCTCATGATGTAGGCCTTAAATTCAATTGACAGGTCGTTAGTTACTCCAATAACATTTATATCACTATGAACTAGTAGGTATATCTTTCCAGGCCAGTAGTTATTATAGCTTTCCAGGCCCACAAATGGTATATTGATTGATTATTAGTCTTCTCCGGAAGCATGCATAGCACATTACAGCACTATGAAAGGTAGACAGTAGGGATGAAGTTTCCATGTCAGCACATGCTTGATTTCTCTGTGTTATATGACTCAAGAATATGCTGTCTTCAGCAATAGGGTCTTACTACCAAGTTCTGGAAAGTTATCAAGAGCAACAACAATAGTGTGTAATGTTTGGGGGGGAGTCTATTGTACCCCATTAGCCAACATCTCAAAGAGAGATAATCCATTCTTGATACTGGGGTATTTATTTGAAAGATCTCCCCACCACCATAGCTCTTTACTGGTTTGCTAACTTCTGAGGGTATTGCAAATGAAGCACACATCTCTAAAGTTTCAAAACTAACTCGACATGTGAGAAAATATACAATATTTGTTTTTTCTGGATTTGGGTTACTTCACTTGAGGTTTGATTGTTTCTACTTCCATGCATTTACCTGTGTATTTCATAACTCCATTTTTCTTAATAACTGAATAATACTCCCCTGTATAAACATACATTTCCCACACCCATTCATCAGCAGATACACATTTAGGCTGTTACCATTTCTTGACTATTATGAATAGAACATCAATGATTGTGGATGAACAAGTGTCTCTGTAGTAGAATATTATAGAGTCCTTTGGGTATATACCCAAGAGTGTCATAGTTGGATGTTGTAGTAGACCTATTTCTAGCTTTTGAAGAAACCTCCACCCTGGTTTCCATAGTGGTTGTACCATTTTTCACTCTTACCAGGAGTGAATAAATATTCCTCTTTCCCCACATCCTTATCAACATTTGTTCTTGGATGTTAGGCATCTGACCGGGGCAAGATGACATCTCATAGTAGTTTCTATTTATCTTTCCTTAATGTCTAAAGATGTTGAACATTTTAAAAATGTTTGTCAGCTATTGTAGTTCACCTTTTTGAACTCCCTGTTTAGTTCCTTGCCCCCTTTAAAAATTGTGTTGGCTTTTTTATGTTTAGTTTTATGAGTTCTTTTTACATTCTAGATACTAATACTCTGTCAGATCATGATAAATAATTTTTCCCATTCTGCAGGCTACCTGTTCACTCAAATGATGGTGTCTTTTGCTGTGCAGAAGCTTTTTAGTTTCGTGTGTTTCCATTTGCCAACTGCTGGGCTTAATGCCTGTGCTACTGTTGTCCTAATAAAAAAATCCTTCTCTGTGCCTATAAGTTCCATTGTATTCCCTAATTTCTCCTCCATCAACTTCATGGTATCATGTTGAGATTATTGATCCATTTTAATTTTTGATTTTTTTATGTGGATGAGTTTTTGCATGATTGTGTGTTAAGTGCAATATGTGCATACAATGCTCATGGAGGTCAGAAAGGGGCATCAGATCTCCTAGAACTAGAGTTACAGACCATTGGCAGTTACCATGTGGGTGCTGTGAACTGAACCCTGGTCCTCTGCAAGAGCAGCCAGTGCTCTTAACCACTGAGCCACCTCTCCAGCATCCCTGTTTCCCAGACTGCCTGTTCCCTCCAAGGGGCAGGGCCTGCTGCAGAGAATTGACTGGGGGAGGGGTTTTCTGCCCCATCTTGGGACAGAAGCCTGGAGCAGCCAGGAGCCAGGAACACATGGTGGCAGCTGTGGAGAAAAAGATGGACTGGGCATCTCATGCACATGGAGAGGAGAGGGGACATTTACCGACCTGGAGCAAGACTCCAGGCCCAAGATGCATGGGCACAAGTTAACAGAGACTATGGGCAGCCTGCGGTAGTGAATCTGGAATGGCCGGCTCTGAGCCATGGTGCCAGAGTGCTTATCTCTTTGTAAGTTCCCTCATTTACCCCTTCCCTACCAAAGGGCATAAACCATAATAAATTCACATCAAAATATATTTTATGGTTTGTCTGATCATGCAAGAGACCCCCAAGAGAACTCTGGCGACAACCCCTTGATTCATTTTAAATTGGGTTTTCTGCAGGATAAGAGATGTATATCCAGTTTCATTCTTCTACATGAGACTATCCATTTTGATCGGCACCATTTTTTGAAGATGCTGTCTTTTCTCTAGTGTGTATTTTTAGCCTCTTTGCTGAAAATCAGGGGACTGTAAGTGCAAGGACTGATATCTACATTGTAAGGACATGTCTTGGTGTAATCGGTATAGCACTTATTCATGCAGAATATCCAAGTATAATTAATAATAGCATCCCTTTAACCTTCAAAAGCAATACAATTTGGATGACTAAGTATAAAGTGAACCTAAAAATTTAAAAAATGAAAAATTCAAGAGCAAAATAAAACAATTGAAATTGGAGATTGGATGTAAACAACTCTGTGTCACATAAACAAAAGAGAAATTTCCAACTCAAATACTGTCTGTAACTTAACAATCCTTGACTATAGGGTCACAGATTGTAATTCAGAATATATCAGCAGGCTGTCAGAAAAACAGAGCAAGATTTTTGTAGATTCCATAACGTGGAGGGCAATGGGGGGGAATAAACTTTTTAAAGAATCTGCTGGTTGAAGTTTGTTAGAAACCATTTACATCCTGGCATCAGATAATAACTGCTACATCATTGAGCTGCATACTCTAGTCTAATTAAAGGCCATCATTTTTTCTATGATCCAGGATGCCCAATTTGAAATAAAATAAAAGAAACTTTTGCAAACACTGTGTAGGCCATTGTGCTTGCTAGGCAAAGCTACAGTAATGTATATTGCTAGACACTGTGTTATAAATATAACTGAAAGGAAAGTGGAAAGAATAGGAAGATAAGCGAAATCAATGGATCAACATCAAATCAGAAGGCCTGATTTCCAAATGGGCCAACAAAGACACAAGCAATTGAAATTGAAGTTATGAAGGTCTGTTAAGCAGCAGAGATATTCCAGAATTGAAGAACATGGTTGTTTCTATTTGACACTCTCACTGAAAGTCCTACTAAAGGAATAAAAATTGATACAGATTGAACATATCATCAAAATTTCAGAATCCTGAGTGGGTGATTTGTAGAAGCTTCTATAGAAAAATTATATCAATTGATTTAACTTCTTGGGAGCCAGAGTGTGTATTGCATTTAAGATTTTGAGTTTTTCTCCAAATTTTAAGTAATGTTTTTCTATAATATTTTGAGACAGGGTCTCCCTGTAGCCTCAGCTGGAACTTACTATGTAGACCAGGTTGACCTTGAACTCACAGAGCTCCACCTACCTCTGCCTCCAGAATACTGGGATTAAAGGCCAACATGCCCAATTCTATTTAAAATTTTAAAGTGATAATTCTCCATCATTTTTCTCCCTTTTAGGGTTCCTATCAAGCTTACTTTGAAATATTTCAATTTCTCCTCCATGCCTCTAGATTAATGTTCTACATTTTCAGTTTTTACATTCTGAACTGCATTATATTTTTTAAATATTTTATTATTTTTACATGTATGAGTATATTGTCTAAATGTACGTAAGTGCACCTGTGTTGTGCAATGCCTGTGGAGGTCAGAAGAGGTTCACATCCCTTGGAACTGGAGTTACAGATGGTTGTTAGCTTCCATGTGGATGCTGGGAACCAAACACACGTCCTCTGCTAGAGCATCCATTTACTGTTAACTACTGAGCCATCTCTTCAGCCTCTGTACTGTATTCTTAATTATTTACTTCCATTTTCTTTCCAATTCACTGATTTTCTCTTTTTTAAATCTAATATAATGTTTTTTTCAAATTCCAATTACAATGAGTTATATTTAAAGGTATTTTATTTTTCATATCTGGATGGATTTTTTTTCTGCCTTAAATATAACTATTTACTGGTATGTGAATTCAATCTTAGATAATTGGGAGGATTGTGTGTTTGAGGTCAGCATGTTCTAAATAAAAATTTCCAGACAAGCTTAGGCTAGTGTGAGCTAGTGTGAGCCTGTTTCAGAAAAAAGTTATGAATAATAAAATAATAAAGAGCTCCTTTCTACTTAAAATATAAAGCTGCTCCTCCCTATATCAATTTGAATATCTCAAAATAGATAAAGTCTTCATTGAAATGTTTCATGAAAGTGATTTAATATGAATTGGCTATTATTTAGTTGCTTGATTTTTTAAAATTTGTTTTTATTAGATTTTGTTGTATTTAATACAGAATATCTCAAACAATCTAAACCACCTTTATAGCCCCATTCCCACAAGCACCCTACCATGGCCCCTCCACTGAAACCCATATACTCTGTCTTGAGTGTTAACTCGCACTGTGTCTAGTCAGTGTCCCCACACATTCCCCAGTGCAAGTCCATCCACTTGTGGTTTATTCAGATACCTCTTATCTATCTATTCAAACACCTATCATTTTCTTTTTTCCTAAAACAGAGCATATGGTGGGGGTTTATTTACAGAGGAGTGGGAGCCCCCAATTCATGGCTGCACTGGAAAGTCCACACTCAAATATAGATCCTCTGACTTCCAGAAAGCCACAGAAAATGGTGAGGGTGGTGCCTCCTGGCATTCTTGGCTTATATATCCTTATCCCATCCCCCACATGCAGCTAAGGTGAATTGATTGGGTGGGAAGGCAATTGACTCCCCCCGCACTCCTTGATGAGTGTGGGAAGGAGGTGTGATTATAACTTGAAAGCATAGTTGTCGGAGGACATTTCCAGTTAACACTCCACCCCTTCTTCTGGCTCTTACATCCTTTCTGCCAACTTCTTCCACAAAAGTCCCTGACCCTTGGTGGGGGTAGTAAATGTGGGATGATCTTCCTCCTATTGTGACAAGGCACTGAACTTTTGGGTCTCTGCATCATCAATTTTCCATGGGCTATTGGCCCATTTCAGTACGATTCCATCTACTATAAAAACACAAATAGCAAGAAGCAAGAACATCTAACCAGTGGCTGCTACAATAACTTTACCTATGGGTGTAAACACAAAATCTTGGACTTTAGCAGGTATATCACATCCATCTAACAAAACAACTTCAGTGGCTTCCCACTGGGGCTAATCTTCCTTGACACAGGGGATTGGTCTGGTCTGGTCTGCAGTACCAGATGTGTGCTCCGCCACTAGGAGCAGACATTTTATCCAATTAGAAATTTGATGGTTGTACATACACTAGAGGCTCCACTATTGCACTAACAGGAACATCTTGTTTGGTGTATTGATAGTGCAACACACGAGGTCCATTTTGAGCAGAATTACAGGGGACGATTCTCCCCCAGTCATCTGCATGTCACTTTTTGGCACCGTGAAAGCCACCCATCCAGTGGCAGGGAGTTTCCAGCTTAGTCCAAGCTTGATTTCTCCCTTTCCTGCACTCATTGATGTTTGGTTTTTACCAATTCATTTTTTTCTCCCTGTTTAGTTCTTTTGTGGTAGTCTCTGTCCAGCATCTTGATACTCAGCTATAGAACTAGATAAATTCTTCAGATCTGGGAATGTGAGCCACAAGGGTAACAGAAATGTCAGAGTCTCAACAATCAGGTCAGATTGCTGGTTTTGTGATGTTTTTAGTAGGACACAATCTCAACAGCCCTGCAGTTTATTCAATTTTCAAGCCATATTTTAGCTTTGTTATTTTTATTTTTTTGTCTTGATAATAAAAGCCCTACTTCAATCCTTAGCCTCAAATTGAATATACATATGGCTTGAGTCGTAATGCCAAATGTCATCTTCAATTGTTCCTGTGTTGTTTATGTCACTTCTAGGATATTACCAAGTTGAGGCCAACAGGGGAGGAAAATTATGCCATACCAAGCATGCTAAGATGGATGCAAGAGGGAAGGGGAAATTCTAGGTATACCAACAATCTCTGTTATAACATACAGCTCAGATTATCTCAATCTTCATACACCAAAGAAAGGAATTACTTCAAAGGCTGTATTAATCAATGGCAATTTTAATATCACACATGCAAGTGATATTGATGATGTTGCTTTTTAATTATTTTTGATGAGTACTGCATATCTTAAAATTAATAAGAATTTAAAGCAGAAATGCTTTCTGAGACAAATTTCCAAATTTATCTGATATATTAATAGACTACAGTGTCATATAACCTTCTGTAAGATTTTAAATGCATAGAATTCTATCATGTCTAAAATTTATAATGAGAAGGAAGTGGTTCATTATGAAAGGGTCCCAGAAATTTTGCAAAATAACCTGTTCTTTATAATTCAGGGATTTCCAGGGCTTGGATGGAAATGTCCATGACAGGTAAAACCCAAACACCTTTGCTCTAATATCCACATTTGTGTATATGATATCAGTATATTTTCTCACACACCTCCCTCTGTACCACAGGAAGGGATGACAGCCTGTAGAGGTGCATGAATTTCTGTTGAGAAGCCTGAGATGGAATTCAGTCCTTAAACTTCTTGCCATTGTCCCCTCCTCCAAATCGTTACCATTTTATGTCCCTCTCTCTCTTTTCTTCACATTCTTTGCCACTAAGAACATTTGACCTTTGCCTTGAGATGGTTTTCCACACTAAAAAAGGAAGTATCTCACAAAATTTTAGGACTAGGCTAAAGCAGATTAGTGCTTGCTATTACCTTACTAAATTATGAAATCCCTAAAAATAAAATAATATGTAATGTTATATAGATTACTTTCTCTAAAGAAAAGGGCTGAAAAATTATTTCAGTCTTTAAAAAAATCACATAGCCAATGATTGACTTAAACTAACATCGTTTTTGGGTTTTGAAAGACCTGACCAAAATACAGCAATGCCAAAATACCTCTTTGAGGCCTCTCTTCTGGGTATTTGTGTGGCTCTTCTGAACCACGCTGTGGAGTACAGATGGATGACTTAACATGACTCCAGGTCAGACAATTGTTATAAAATCCCTTTGATCTTATTCAGAGAAAATGTCTGGCATATTTTTACTTTTCATTATAAGAAAATATATCTTTATAGATTACCTCTTTAAAAACATACCTTAATATAACCTAGAATACTGAGTATGGTTACTCAGATACCAAAACACTTCCTGCATAGGAAATACTAGCATATTCAGTAAACACTTTGTCTTTGATATGTTAACACTACTAGGGCTCATAAGAGATTTTTTTTATAGTTTTCAATTTATAAATTAAAATTCTGCTATATCTGTGACTAAGTGCAGAGTTTTGCTTTGTATATTAACATTTGGGTCTTCCAGTATTTCTAGCTTACCGCAAGAATTTTTTTTATAAGTTTAAATTAGTCGTTTTAAAAATGGATCTAAAACATAAAAGGTTAGAAGGGTAGTTGATTCTTTTAGAGTTATTAATATGAAAAATTCAAAGAGTAGAGTTATTTCTCATGGTAGCCTAACTATAGCCGTTCATATTCTCTCCTACAACTACTATATAATTAGTTGATGTGGAAGTGTAGAGCTGTTCAACAATGGCCAGGAGTAGTCCTGTTGACATTGGAATTGAGCCATAGGCCATGCCTTAAAGCTAGAGTAGAACTGTGACAGAAGGTAGGAAAGTTCGAAGTGGCTTACCCATGAGGGCTGAATTAACTCAGTAATACTTTGAACAGGTAAACACCCAATATAAGGCTATGTGCTAGGCACTACTCAAAGTTTTAACATGAATTATTGAAATAAATATATTTTTAGAACCTGTGAATTAAACAGTATCAATGATTTTGTTTTATGTATGAATCCTTGAGGCACTGAGATTGCCAAGGTATTAGGAAGAATTGTGATTAAGTTCAAGGTAGTAGACTATAAAAGCCACACTGTCAAAACAAAGGGTATTGGAACTGACTGCTTAGTTTTAAATCCTGATTTCATGGCTAGTTTGTTAGTCAGTGCCTGACACAGAAACTACTTAAAGTGTGTCAATGATTTTAATTGTATTGTTATCTAAACAACATTGCTGTATATGTAACTATGTATTAGGTATAATATTGTTAATATACTGCACATAACACAAACATAATTAGTAGAAAATATGTTTCCTCGGTGAACAGTTAGCATCCTTGAGTAAATAGATACATACATATACCAGAAGTTGAATGGTTTGAGTATGAAAGGGTTTGTGCCAAATGGGAGTATCAAAGAGGTCTCCATTGTGGCTTTTTAGCAGAATATGAGATGTGCAAGTCAGCAGTTGAAAAGATGGGATAGGGAGGGATTCGGGAGGGAGAGGGAGCACACCATAAGCCAAGTGGTCCTCAAAATGTTCAGTCTGTTTGGAGAACAGCCTGCTTTGTTTACATAAGGAGAATGGAAGGTATTGAGAGGAAAGAAAGCAGCCTTCAGTCCAGATCTCATGGAACCATGGAGCCATGAAGAGGTGTTCAAACAGGTCTATGACAGATCAAAAGCATTTTTGGAAAAATCATGCAGGTAGGAGAGCATGGAGTGGATGAAGGGAGGGCAGAGGGACATATGGGTACAAAACTCAAGCCAGGCTTGAGGCCATTTTACTTCTTTTTGTCTTCTGACAGAGCACTGGATGACTGATTTGGCTTTATTCCACACTGCACATCACTGTTTTGACCCTTTGTTTTCTCATCTCAGAATCAGGAAGAGGAATTGATAAACACATGATAATCAATTTATGGAAATTACAAAATATCTATTATTCATTTTGTGCTTAATACTTTCACAAGTAATTTTCATTCATATTGGAGGCTCACACAAATTCTGACTTCTGTTTAATCCCTACTCAGTTTATTCAACTGACACATAATACTCTATTACTGACCATTACATTATTTGCATTTCTTTTCAAACAAACTGCAAGTTTATGAGAAGATAAACCACATTTATGCCTTTATCTTTAAGCAGAGATTCATATATAATAGTCTTTAATAATATGTACCTATTTAATTCATTAATAACAATTTGAAGGTCCCTGCTATGATAAAGATTCTTTTCCATAGAATTAAAATTTTGTCAGATCTGGTTCTTAGAACAAATCTGACATGTCAAACTAAAATCATGACTTCCTTGACCACCGTGGCTTTAGTAATTCCAAAAAACGATTAATTTTTTTCTGTTTTTATAGCTTATCTCCCAAACTAGAATGCATACCACCAAGAGTAGAATGTATTTTTTCTCAAAAGAAACATTCTATTCCATAATAGAAGACACAACTATACAAATACTGTTTTTAAGATTATGAAAAGTCTCATATATTTTTAATTAGGAAATTTGGTCTTTAATTAAATAGCTTTTATTAGGGAATTCTTGTGATGGCTGCATCATGTTTCACATCGCTCTTTGGACCATGGTAAACATATCCTTTGATATTCCAAGGCTGAATGTCCTGTAGAAATGTCAAGATGCAACAGCCATCAAAGTCCTGTCAGACTGAGAAAACAATAGATGTAATCTTAAAACTAATTATGGTTCCCCTGATAGAGTTTCTTTAAGAGTCACTTTCCAATTTCTGTCAAACATTTGCAGTTCTAGTTCAAATATATTTTTTTCAGAATTAATTCATTTGCGTTTAAACTTCAAGACAATGTTTGCCTTTCATAGTAAAGTAGAGAAAGGTTATAAAGAAACTTCCAAGGAATTAAAAAATTAATTCTGAAAATTCTCTTTTAGTTTTGCAAAAACTTAATGAGTTCGGTCATAAAACAAAGTAGAATTACAGAATTGTCTTACAGATTTGGGATAATTTAGTTGCCAAGTCAAGCTTTTAAGAGAAAAAAAAAAGTTCTAGTTCTTAAAAATAAACTGCGAATGGTCGTAATTATCAATGTCCTTAATTTTTTTCCTCACATTTCTTTCTTTCCTCTTGAAAAATAAGCACAGCAGCAATGAACTTCCCACACTGCAATCTGACCAACACAGATGAGGTAAAACTGCCAGTGAATGATGCATTCTCCAGAGTCAATAGTTGCCTAGAAACTTTTAAAGTTGAACTGTAAAGTGGTCTCTCATCTGATATTATTTGCATTTCTTTTCAACCAAACTGTGTTTCATTTTTTTCTTTTGTCTCAGAGAAGGAATTGACTGGATTCAGTTTAATTCTCCAATAATACATGCAACTTAACAATTAACCTAAGATAACTATGGTCAATAGAAAATTTCCACAAAATAAAAAATGTATCTAACAATCAATATTTGATATTTTAGCAAATTGTTTGTATGAGTGTGAGTGTGTGTAATAGTTATACGAACATAAAAATAAAATAAAATATAACGTAAAATACCATTTTGTTGTCAATTTTTTATTTTAGTAATTCACAGAAATAATCTTGTCTCCCTTATAAGAACAACATGGATAGAATAAAGGCTATTACTTAAATTTTACTAGAAAAATATAAAAATATGCATAGTTTCACTAACCAGGAGTTACATGATACATTTCTTTCATGACAACGATACCTCTTATGACATTCAAGCGTACATCTATTTTAAGTCACTCACTTTCCCCCTTTTCTATTGTCATTTGACTGAACCCCACAGTTACATCCAATAAAAAGTTAAAAATTAAGTCACTGTCAACTATTTTCCTGTAGCAAACAGTGACTCACCTTCCAAATAAAAGCATATCAACATGAAATTTTCCCAAGGGTATATTCTAGGTCATAATCTTTATGTTAATGAATTCCTTCCTGAATAGCAAATTGTTGAGAATATATTACCTCATTCCTATAATACATTACCTATCAGCAGGTAATTACCCATCAAAACAGAAACAGTGGTTGCCCTGTCACACCAGTGACCCCTGCAGGTAAAGTTAAAGAAAGAAAGCTAGGCTGTAATGAGACAAAGGGTACAATTGCTTTTTACAATATAGCTAGATCATATAAAAGCTTTAACATTTATCAGGAACTTCTGATTCAATTTTCTATAATAATTTACTAACTACCATTGGAGGTTTCGTAATCTGAAAAATATTCTTGAGAACACCACATAAGGCCTTTTACAAGTGGCTGGGAGTTGTTTGCTAAGCAAGGTGGAAGAGATGGCAAATGATCATCTGCTTACTGGACTGCCTGAAGATTAGGTTCAGTAACTGCTGGATGAGTACTTACCACATGCAAACCACTTCACTGGCAGTCAGTCTCAGGAACCCTCAATGAGAAAGAGGTGCCCAAGTGGCACTGTTAAGTGTCCAAGCTAAGAGGCATGTTTCAAAGCCCCTGTTGCTAAGCATTATCCTACAGGGTGAAGGTTACTTTTAGGAAAGATCACAAAATGGGTGTATGCACTTTGATTGCCAATTTAACAGGATAAACTTAAGGGCAGTTATTTAGTTGATATGTGTTGAGATTTTAAAAAGCCAGCAGTTAACATTGGAATTTGCTTTATAAGAACAATGTATCAAATTAGTGAATTTGACAAATGTAGTTTGATCCTTTGAGTGTTGGTAATAAGGTTAGTAGCCACCAGTTCAACTATTCTATTCCATCCATATATTTGAGTCGATATTTGCAGTACTTAGGTCAACAGTAAAATTTTCTGACATCCTATGAAAAGTAAAATTTTATAGCTATATATTTGTTATTGAATGTTAACATTATTTCTTTAGAAGTCTAGAGAGATATCTTTTTAAAATCTACTATTTGGAGTTCAGTCTCAAGTGTGTCTTCATTATTCATGTGTCCAAATCCCACAAACAAAATAATTCATATCACTTTTACCACATAGTAATGAATGGAAGAGATAGTCACCTTTGAATATGGCTATCACCTTTGAAATGGCTATGAATTAAGTATAATATGTCTAAAATAGGAATAGTGTTAAAAACAGAATAACAACATTATAATAAAACCAAAACAAATACAGTGCTTCTGGTATCTTAGTATTTCTTTGATAGGCTATTTAGCAGTAAAAGTGTCATCAAAAAGGTGATCCAAACTAGCAATATTAAAAATGTATCAAAACTTCACAGTGAAGCATTGACTAGCTATTAATTTTTCCACAAATATTTGGTGGATACCTATTTGATTAAAGGCAATAAGATATATGCTTAGTGTATTATTGCCAGTGAAACAGATACTCTATGTAACCACAGAGCTTACAGTCTAGAGGGGAAACTAACACTAGCAAGCAAACAAGAAAGCAATTGGTGGCATTAAGGACTGTTTAGGAAACAAAGCAGGCAGACAGAGAATGAGTACAAGTTCAGTGCTCTCTTACTAGGGGAACTCCAACTTTATGACTTCGTGTTAATTTAATCACCTCCCAAAGACCCCCCCTTCCAAATACCATCATTAGGAAGTGTCAATATATGATTTATGGAAGGAAGTGAACATTTAGTTTATAATATTGTCCATGAGTTATTCTAAACATCATCTGAGGCCTGAATAACTGACAGGATATAACCATGAAGTGCTGAGGGAAGGGTATCTCTAGAGGATGGTAGGAGGGAAAGGACCAGTCCTGTTGACTAAGCACTCTCATTGGACTCCAGCAAGATGCTGCACAGGGTGGTGGGTGGGACTCAGACTAGGACTATTCTAGAGGCCCCAGTGAGTACTTAAATCTCATTTTTCGGTCAGAAACAGGGCCTTGCCATACTGCTAGGGAGGAGTAGTTAATAGAAAGAGAACTTGAATAAGAAGAAAAGGGAATGCTATATCAGGTAAAAGATAACTCTTGCTTTTAAAACAAAGCCAGGTATGTCCTCCAGTGCCTCTGAATAGAGCAGACCTAAGGATGTTTCCTTTAAAATATCCTATGTCCATTTTAGTGCTTAAATAAAATACTGTGTAGATTGAATTGAATCAGCGTTGGTTAAACCAGGCCAAGGAATCATCACATCACAATGATTCAAAGCCTGACTAATTAAATGAAATAATACTTTATCATTTTGTTTTGTTGTTGTTGTTTTCTTGAGCCAGGCTTTTAGGTAATCCAAGCTGGTCCCAAACTCAGTAGGTAGTCCAGGCTGGCCTTGAATTCACTATATAGTTGGGGTAGTCTTGAATTTCTGATCTTCCTGCCTCCAACTCCAGTATAATGGGATTACAAGTGTGCACTTGCATCTATTTAACTGAAAATGGCTGATGTTAAAAACAGTACTAGAGAAGTAAACTGTCCAAAAGGTATTTTAAAAGATTATTTTTCCCAAGAACAGAATAATAATGACTCAATCTGTCCATCATGTCTAAACAACCAGAGAAGTTAGTAAAGAAAAAGTCATCAAGCCATTTATTTAGCTTAAAGGAATATTCAAAAGAGTGAGTTTTCAGTATCTAACACTTTATAAGAAGTTGTTGACCTTATACAATTCTAATAATCTTGTTGACTTATACATTAAATGGATGGAATAGTGCCTACAGGATTTTGCATGGCATTGAAAAACTTATTTTCAAGGCTTTGGCACAAAAGATATTGTTTTAAAATCTGAGTTGCCAGCCTAACTAAAGGAACTTGCATCATATATGGAATTGATGGATTTGAGAAAACTATGCTAATTCTTCAATAGTTAGTTGATAAACCAGAATAGCTCAATTCTGATAATTTTTAAAAGGCGTTCCATCAATTAAATATGAAATTAGGAAACTTCATCTTTTAAACGTTCCAAAAATTATAAACTATCACAAAGGAGAATAGTGAAATTAGCTGAAAAATATATCAGTGACAAAATTTGAGCTTACTTCAGTATGCTTACAGTTTAAGTCCTGGTAATGATGCGCTTCTTAACCTCTTGCATGGAAATAACACATGCTTAAGGAAATACAATCAAGAGCAGCTGACATTGAATTGTATCCTCCAAAATGAGAGGTGGGAATATTAATCTCTGGTATCTCTGGCTGTGCATTTATTTGGAAAAATGGGTTTTGTGGGTTTAACAATACAGATAAGGGCATTCTGGAGTGGAGTGGGCCTTTAGTGTGTTATATCACAGAGACAGATACACTCAGGAAAATGACACACATGTGACAATAAACAAATGATTGGAGTAAGGTTTCTAGAACCATGGAATATCTGGGATTTCTAGCAAACACCAGCAGTTACAACAGGCAAGGAAGAATCTTCCACTCCACATTCCAAAGGGAGAATTGCTGTGTTGCACTGTACCCCAGACTTCTGGACTCCAGGACCGGAATAACAAATTTGTGTTGTTTTGAACTATCCAGTTTGTGGTTCTTTGTTATAGCAGTGCCAAGAAATTAATACAAAAGAATAAGCCACACAGTGACCTAATTTACTATATGTTCTTCAGTCTGAAATATTTTGCTTCATCAAAACAAGAGAAGATGGAAACCACATGGAAGGAGATGACATTAATAGCATTTCATTCTTAACCTTAATTTTGGTTTGGACAACAGGATGCCTTAACAAAACAAAAGCAAAGTGAAAGAAACAGGAAACAAACTAACAGCCCTACCCTTATTGTTTCTTCTTTTCTGGGTCATTTCTGCATCATGTAAATGGCAGACAAATGCTGATTACTACCATACCTCCAGCTTACATAGCTGTAAAAAATTCAGGCCTATTCCACTGACTTCAGGCATCTTTTACAGAGGTGACATCTATGGTCCAATACCAGAAATCTCTTTTATTAATGATGATATATGAGACTAAGAACACAATCTGATTTTTTTTAATTTTAAGACTTGGCACATGAAATTGAGCTTACGGTGTGGCGAGTCAGGCAAACCTTGTTTTTAAGACTGTAAACTGCATATAACTTGGTGAATATATTCATATGCATGATATTAAAATAGCTTATGTGTGCCTAAATGTCTAGATTATAAAAATAGCACCCAGCTGAAAACTGGATTCTTAGTTGATGTTCTCTCCTGTGACCATTATAGTCGTCCATCATGTCTTTCCTCCATAGTCCTGTTTGCTATCAGTCTTAATCCATTTCCACAAACAAATTAAGGCAGAGAGCCAGATGAGGTATGCACTTCTACTCTGAATCCCTCGCTTTCTTATGCCTCTGTCAAAATCAATAAATATTCACTCAAAAGGGGGCGGGGGAAGCAAATCATTAATCCTACAGCTGACTGCTTCCAAAATATGGGTGGCTTATTAGGTACCTCTGAAATCCACACTGTGAAGCATAGTTCTGAGCACAGTTAAACATTTATCACTACAGTTGTAGGCCATGAGGAGAAGGACGTACCTGTAATAATTACATGGGAAATGAGATCTGTGATTCATCCACTCACAGCATAGGTTGTCTTTGTTTTCAGAGACTTATCCAAGCCTGGTGTCTCTCCATTGTTTAAATCTGTCCTTGAACATAAACAACACTCTGAAGTTTCTAATTTTATACAACATTTTATTTTCAAAGGACATAAAAAGAAAGTTATTCAAACTCTCAGAGAAGTGACTTGAGATTGTTGATGGCTTGTTTAGACTGAATGTATTGCTAGACAAAATCCCCTTCAGTAATTCATGTGAGAAGCATGGATATCAACCATAGAAATTCGCATGTAATATTGGGGGTTAAAGGAAACTAGATGAACAGAGATGGTGAATGGATCTCCATGCTTTGCTTTCTCACTCTCCTTGACCTTAAACTGGGGAATGTGGTATCTTGGGCTTATTCTTCTGATCCTTTTGTTGCCACAAATTTGGAGAATTTTATTGTTATTCCTCCTGGGTTTCCTAACACTGAGAAAAATGATGTGAAAGTGGCGTGGACCTGAGCTAGTGCCCTCTGCTCGATTTCTCTTCAAAGCAACTTGGCTAAAAGCCATGATAGCTGCTCTTTATTATTTTGAAGCACCATTAATACTTACTATGTGACTCATTGCCATGCAAATCTTTCTTTTAGAGGGCTTTGATTTCAAGCAATGTATGCATTAGGAAGAAAACATCATATAATTATTTACTCAAAAAACAAGAGAGAGGAGGGCTGAAGAGAGCATATCCCATGAGGCTTAAGACTGACAGATTAGCAACAGAAAACCTTTTGTCTGGAAAGAAAGAAAATGATCCTGAGAACTAAGCACAATATACCTCTCAACTTGTCAAAACCAAAGAAGATTTATATGTGCAAAATGTCCAATTCTCTTCTCATACACAACTAACTTGAAATTTCTTCCGACTTGGAAAACAAAACTTAAAATCAGGAACACAGTATTTTTTATAAAGATTATGAAACTATTGGATTGTTCAGAAGTAAGATGTGGCTGTTTCATAACTTCAAATCTGTATCTCAGTGTATCGATTTATTCATCAAATATAACAGTAGTAGCCCATCAGTTACAAGAACAGAGCATCAAAATTTTAGGAAAAATGAAAATAATAGTTTCCACAGATAATGGGAGAATCCTTATTTTAAAAATGTCCTCTAATCATCAGAATAAAACCTAGATTTAGTACTGTTGTTTCCATGTAACCGATAAAATAAAATCCAAAAGCCACAGAAATTAACTCAGTTGACCAGACGACATATCTAAAAAATGACAGTATTATAGGTCACATCTCCAGAACAGGTATCTGGTCAGTGTGCCTAGATATTCTTTGCAGCCAGAGGTTATGGGGGATGAGTTGTCCTAATTCACCAGATTTCCTCAAATCAAAATTATTAACCCCCAAAGAGATGAAGAGTTCAAATAATTTGGGACTTTCAAAACAAATTTAACACTGTTTGCTCATTTTCTTTGTCTTTCTTCCCTCCTTTCCTCTCTCCTTCCTCACCTCCTCCTCCTTTTTTCCTCCTTCCTCCCATGTACCCCTATGTTCTATTTTATCTATCCTATTAAGAAATGATTTTATAAGCCCAGAAATATTGGCTCATACTGGTAATCTCCATATTTGGGAGAAGGCGACAGGTTTGAAGTCATTCTGGGCTACGAGGTGAGACCCTGCATCGCCTTCCCCAAAAGAAGTGCAAATAATTTGAAGGGATTTAAAGTATGTGTGTGTGGAGTGGATGAAGAAGGCATGTATAAAATTAAAAGCTCTGTAATAGTATGTGTACAAGCTTGAGGTATATCTATTAAAAATTATAGCAGAGCTCCTTTTATAAAATTAATATTGACAAAAAAATTCAAAACAAGATTTATCCGTTTTCCACTATCCTGTGGGAGTGTGATGATTCCTGGGAATGTGAAAATAGATACATGACACATCTCCCAAGTCTTTCCTTCATGGCATTTAATTTGTAATAGCAGTGAGAAAAGAAGTCCTAAAGTAAAACTGTTCAGGAGAATTGAGAAAGTTCATAAGATAATGGACATTTCATGAAATCATAGATATTCTACAAAGCAGTAGTAACATCAACTGGCATGAAAACAGACAGATCAATGAAATGGACTCAAAATCCTAGAAATAAACCTGTCTGCGGTCCATTGATTTTCAGCCAAAAATGCTAAGAACACACATTAGAAAAAGACCAGTCTTACAAAAAGACTGGTGCTAGGAAAATTGGGTTCCCACATGCAAAAGAGTGACACCAGGTCCTGTCTCTCATCAGGTATATAAGTCAACTCAAAGTGGATTATGGACAGAACTGTGAGGCTTGAGAATACGAAATTGGTAGACAAAAACAAGGTCAATCTGTAGGACTTGGACAAGACCCCAAAAGCGAATAAAGACAGGATTACACCATGCTGAAAAGCTCTACACAACAAAGGAACTGATCATCAGAGAAAAGAGGGAACCTACTGAGTGGGAGCAAATGTTTGCAAGCTATATATCTGAAAAAAGTTTCATATTCAGAAAGAATTCCAAACCAGATCTTAAAAAAAAAATACATGCACTGATTTTAAAATGATCAATAGATCCAAATAGGCCTTCTCAAATGCAGACATACAAATGGCTAACAAGTATGTGAAAACATGCTCAACATCATTAATCACTGAGAACGTGCAGATCAAACAGCAATCAGATATTACCTCACCCCAACAAGAAAGGATACTACCTAAAGGAGAAAGTGTAGCAAATACTGCTGATAACACACAGAGAAAGAAACCCTTGCATCCTTTTAGTATACTCACTAAGTAAAACAGCATGGAGTTTAAACACAACAACAACAACAACAACAGAAAAACAATTCAAAGTCTAAGTACTATGTGATTCAGCAATAGCACTACTGGGTTACATCC
>NW_008334566.1:805103-809052 GCF_000622305.1 Nannospalax galili | reverse complement strand
AAAAAAAAAAAAATCACTGTATTGAAGATCTGAACTCCCGTGTTCACACAGCGCTACTCAAGGTAGCTAAGGAATGGAAAAACGTCCTTTGAACTGATTAATGGCTAAATAAAACATGATACATATATACCATGGAACATTATCCAGGGAACAAGAATGGAACTAGAGATCACTGTGTTAAGTGAAGTAAGTCAGGCACAATAATACAAATACTGCTTGATCTCATTCACTAGTGGAACATAAAAGTTGATGTCATGTCGTAGATGAGAGTACAATGGTGGTGTCCAGAGGCTGAGATAAGTGGCATGAGGCAGGATGGAGAGGCTTATCGATGGATACTAAAGTACAGTAAACCAGGAGTAAGAATTTCTGGCGTGAATTTGCACAGTAGGGTGACTACATTTTGATTGCATACTGCCTGTCTCAAAATACTACAGGAAAGGATTTTGAATGCTTCACATCAAGATTTGATTAGATAGATAGCTATGTTTAACCTGATTCTACAAGGTAACCATGTATCAAAACAGCACATGGTAATTATCTCATTAGTAAGAACAACTTTGGGTCTTATGTAACTGTTGTATAATGCACCTAAAAGAAGATAATAAAACATAAAAGTCTTTACCCAGGCCTAAAGGCTCTGGTTCCCTAGTACCCCTTTCCTCTTGGCTCACCAGTGTTAGCTGCCTTAAGCCTTCACAGGCTGGGCTTGTGTCAGCCTTGGACCTTTGCACTTGGTGTTCTTTCTGTCAGGAACACCCAGCCCCAGCTTTCCCGTGCCTTCCTCATATCATTCACAGTCCAGCTCAGATGTCATCTCCCCCAAAAGGTCTTCCAGTTTAAAATAGGCAGTCCCCAATTGCACCAGCCCCTCCTTTCTGTATTCCATCATTTCACTCACAGTCTTACAGGCACTTATCACTTTCTGAAAGGAACTTGTATATTTATATCCTGTTCCCTGACTTTGCTTTGAGAATATAAATGCTGAAGAGCAGGAACTTTGTCTCCTTTGCTTTGGATCCTCAATTCCTAAACCATGCCTAGCCTGTAGCAGGCATTCTATACAGCTTTTTGAATGAATAACTGAAGAAATGAGATAGGGAGAGAATGGTGTAGGAATTAAGACAGAATCTCTGCCACCTGGTCTGACTCAATAGCAGGAGTGAGAGCAGAAGAACTGTGATGTATGGAAATCCTGCTCAGGATGAATCAATAGCAAGGTTTTCATTCTGTCATATAGAAAAATGACTTACTCTTTACATTTCCTCGGCTGTGAATGAAGATAGCTATTGTAGATAGCCAGTTTGAAGACCTACTTAGGTGAAATAACAGATAGTTAATGTGTGCAAGCAGAGAAAAGCACACAGACAGTATACTACATGTAGCAGCTGTTATTACTTTCAATACTGGGGAAAAGGCATGTTTGATAGTTAAAGTGTTGCTATTACGGATGAGAAAATATAAGAATCCCATACTTACCATTTTCTTCTTTTCCTAAAGTATCCTTTGTAATGCCATTTATTATATGTTTGTAAAAGTAGCAGAGATTTTAATGCATTTTGAATATCAAACAAGATATTCGCATAGGCTAGATTTTCAGGTGCAGTCAAATAATAAATTGGGCCATAAAGTGCAAATACTTTTCCTAGTGATGAAGGAGCAGTACACATGAATAGAAGAGACATAATGGTTGGTCATAAAATATGATTAACCTAGTTGAAACAAAAGGCTTTAGTACCTCACAAGTGGTGAACTCATTAGTGGGCTATAGGGTTCCACATGAATGAAGAAATCATGTATAATGGCTGTCATTACATACCCTATTTATTCCTAGGATGCCTTTTGTGAAGCTTGTTTTTTCAATTAAATTTAAGCAAAAAGAGGGAAATGCCTGATATAAGAATATACCAACCATATTTTAAAACAGTATTATTATACAAAGTTGGTCTGTATTAATCACAAGAAACTTAAATCTTAATGATAGAGCCAGTTTGCTGTGACTTCCATGTCTGAACAAGCCATTTAACATTGCTTTAAAACGAAGACTTTTATGAAGCAGAACCTTTTGATGGGCTATTTCTGTGAGCATCATGCTGGCCTGTTACCTCTCTCCTTTTTATTATTACTATTACTGCTTTGTAGCTCTGGTTTGGCAATCACTTCTGTAATTTGGGGAGTATAATTAACCATGCTGGGACTCTATTTCACATCAGCATTGCTTATCTTATAACTCAGTGCAAGTCAATGTGTGTGGATGTTGGAAGCCTTTTGAAATATCATGCCCTGCACTATTATAGAGCGCTCAGTACTGTGACTTGGTATTGTGAGTGTTCAACAAACTTTAACTGAAAGAACATAACTTCTGTTGCAAAAGGCCCTGCCTTCAACACAGAGGAAAGCGAGGCAGGAACCTGCCCCTCCATTTGTAAGTTTAAAGTGCTAAATCAGAAAACTGGAAATGTTTGTTTTGTGTTTCTTCTCTTCTAAAATAGTGTTAGGCTTAAAATTTTACAAATTCTTAAGGATTTTATAGATGGAAACAAATGCTTAATGTATTTCTTCGCTTGAAAAACATGTACTATTTATATTATTTTCAATGGAAACCATGTAGCCAATTCTAAAATTTATTGTATTTTATTATGCCATAACATCTGTTGAAAGTCTTCATAATTTGAGTAAAATTTGGGGCATATGCTGTTAGACACATTGTGTTGTTGACAAAATGCTACCTCCTCCAGTTTCTAATTTCTTTGTTTGATCCCTATTAAAATAATGACTTAAATAAACTGGAAATTTATGATTGAAATGTGCAAGAGACTACCATAGCTAAATTAATCATTTTTATATAAAGTGAAATAGAGTAATATGAGTGATGTATGATTAAATTGGGCAATATATATATATATTTATTTTAGGCCTAACCGCAAGCACCTTTTACCCACCCAACCGAGCCCTGGGTTCACCTGCTTACCTTAAGGGGTTGGAGATGATAAAATATGACATTTGTAAAAATAATGTTAAATATTTGTTGATTTAATTTTTGTTTCATTTGTTTTCTTTTTGTTTCTTTGAGATGGGGTCATGCTATTGTGACTCTAGTTTGCTTGGTCTCACACCCATGATGCTTCTCCTGCCTCAGTCTCCTAAATGCTAGCTGGGATTACCAGCAGAGGCTACTACACCTGGCATTTTCATTTAACAACTATTTATTGGCAATATTTTAGACACTGGGTATTCAGTAGTGAAGAACATACACAAAGATTCTTTCTCTCATGGTGTTTTCTTTTTGTTTGTTTGTTTGTTTTATATTTCATAAAAAATTTCAATCTAAAGCAGTTGTTTCCCACAACATCTCTTTTAACTCGCTTATTTTTTATATTAGTCATTTTCGTGTATTTTTTCAGGTGTTTCTGAGTGTATGACAGAGATCACTTCAAGTCCAGGGCAATTGAAATAGTTAAGAATGGTCATTTTGATTTTCCGACCCACAGGCTTCTCTCTCCGGGACCCAGGTCCTCAGTGCAGTACCCAGGGGCCCTTGGAACAGCCTCCCATCCCCATCTTCCTTTGCATCTCTGGGTGGCACAACCACCAGCTGCCCTAGACCAGCATCTTTCCTGGGCCCAGCTTCCAGGCCAGTCCACCCCAAAATACCTGAGGCCAAAATCTATCCTGGAGGGATCCCGACCTTAGGAGAAAGCCTGAGAGCATCTGATCCTCATATGACTTGGGCCTCTGTGGTAACTCCTGATGACAAAAGCAATCTGGCCACTCCAATATAAAATCAAAAGAGAGAACTGGAAGCTTAGAGGAACCAGCCTTTCATGCCCCAAAACTAAACAACAAGACACATAAAGTTCATAAAAAGAAGCAGACCTAAAATCGAAGGCTTGAGTCTCACATAAGAATCAGAAACTATAAAAGAAATTCACATGTCAAAATCATAAGG
>NW_008334566.1:797546-803436 GCF_000622305.1 Nannospalax galili | reverse complement strand
AAACTTACAAAACAGACAATACTGAAAGCTGCAAAAGAGAAACAACAAGTCACATATAAAGGAAAACCCATTAGAATTACAGCTGACTTTTCAGGGCAAACTATGAAAGCAAGAATAGCCTGGACCAAAGTATTCAATTTTAAATGACCACAGATGCCAACTCAGACTTCTATACCCAGCCAAGATGTTTATTACAATGGAAGGGGAAAGAAAAATCTTCCATGACATAAATAGGGTGAAGGAATTCATGTCCACAAAACCAGCCCTTCAGAGAGTTCTTGAAGCAATACAAAGAGCTAAGAAACAAAACCTGTCTTTTTGTTGTCTGCAAGAAACCCATCTCACTTTCAAGGTCAGATACTATCTTAAAGTGAAAGGATGGAAAAAATATACCAAGCAAATGGTACTAAGAAAAAAGCAGGTGAAGCAATTCTAATATCTGACAAAATAAATTTTAAACTAAAACTAATCAAAAGAGATAAAGAGGGTCACTTCATTCTGATGAAAGGAACAATAAATCAAGTACATATTATAATCCTTAACACATATGCACCAAATTCTGGTGCATCCAAATTCATAAAAACAACACTACAGGACTTTAAGACACAGATTAACCCCAACTCAGTAATAGTAGGGGACTTTAGTACCCCACTGTCTCCATTAGACAGGTCAACATGGCAGAGAGTTAACAGAGAGACATCTGAATTAAATATCATATATCAAATGGACTTAACAGACATCTACTGAGTATTCCACCCAAGCACCAAAGGACATGATATACTTTCTACTCAGCACCCCATGGAACCTTCTCCAAAATTGACCATACTGTGGGGCACAAAACAAACCTCAACAAATACAAAAAGGTTGAAATAATTCCATGAATTCTATCAGACCACAGTGCAATAAAGCTTAAAATCAACACCAGAAGAAGCCGTAATCACCACATGAACACATGGATATTAAACAACACACTCCTGAATGATGAATGGGTCAAAAGAGAAATTAAGAAAGAAATAAAAATATTCCTGTAGCTAAATGAAAAGGACAATACAACACAACAACACCTCTGGGACATGCTGAAAGCGGATCTTAGTGGGAAGTTTATAGCTCTAAGTGCCTACATCAGAAAATCAGAAAGAACACAAAGAAATGACTTACCACTTCAATTCAACACACTTGAAAAGCAACACCAAACAAAACCCGAAACCAGCAGACAAGAAGAAATAACAAAAATAAGGGCAGAAATTAATGAATTTGAAACAAAGAAAACAATACAAAGAATCAACAATTCCAAGAGCTGGTTCTTTGAAAAGATAAACAAGATCGAGTGACTACTAGCCCAGTTAACCAAAAGAAAGAAAGAGGACTTCCAAATTAACAAAATCAGAGATGAAAGGGGAAACATCACAACAGACACCAGAAAGATACAGAACATTATAAGGGAATACTTTAAAAACCTATATGCTACTAGATTTGAAAACCTAAAAGAAATGGATGGAAATCTAAGGCAAGGGAACCACCAAAATGAAACGAAGAAGAGATTAACAGCTTAAACAGACCCATAACACAAAAAGAAATTGAAACAGTAATACAAAAAACTCCTGACTAAAAAAACCTCAGTACCAGATGGATTTACAGCAGAATTCTATCAGATTTTAAAGAAGATCTACTTCCAATACTGCTTAACTTATTCAAAAAGATAGAAATGGAGGGAGAACTTCCAAATTCCTTCTATGAAGCCAGCATCACTCTAATACCAAAGCCAGGTAAAGATACAACCAAAAAAGAGAACTATAGACCCATATCCTTAATGAGTATTGATGCAAAAATTCTCAACAAGATACTTACAAACTCCATACAGACACACATCAAAAAGATCATCCACCAAGATCAAGTCAGCTTTATCCCAGAGATGCAGGGGTGGTTCAATATACATAAGTCAATAAACATCATAAACCATATAATTGCCTCAAAAATAAGAACCACATGGTCATCTCAATAGATACAGAGAAGGCCTTTGACAAAATTCAACATGCATTTGTGTTCAAAATTCTAGAGAGATTTGGACTGGAGGGATCCTTGAGGGAACATACCTCAACATAATTAAAGCCATATATAACAAACCCACAGCCAACATCATTCTAAATGGTGAAAAACTGGAAGCATTCCCATTGAAATCAGGAACCAGAAAAGGCTGTCCACTACCCCCATTTCTCTTTAACACAGTGCTTGAAACTCTTGCAAGAGCAATAAGACAAGAGCAGGAAATTAAAGGAGTAATAATTGGAAAAGAAGAGATCATATTATCCCTTTTTGCAGATGATATGATATTATATCTAAGGGATGCCAAAAATTCCAAGAGAAAACTCCTAGAAATTATTAACAAGTTCAGTAAAGTGGAAGGTTACAAAACTATCCTACAAAAGTCTGTAGCCATTCTATATACCAATAGCAAGCAATCAGAAAAAGAGCACATGGAAACACTCCCCTTCACAATACCGCCAAAAAAAAAAAAAAAAAAAAAAATCTTGGAAGAAACCTGACCAAAGACAGTAAAGACCTCTACAATGAAAAATTTAAATCATTAAAGAGAGAAATTGAGGAAGACAACAGAAGATAGAAGGACCTCCATGCTCATGGACTGGAAGAATTAATATTGTGAAAATGACCATCCTACCAAAAGTCATTTATAGATTCAATGCAATGCCAAACAAAATCCCCATGACATTTTTCACAGAATTGGAAAAACCCATTCTAAGATTCATATGGAAACACAAAAGACCTCTGATAGCCAAAACAACCCTGAGCACTAAGAGCAAAGCCAGGGGGATTACTATACCAGATTTTAAGCTGTATTACAGAGCTTTTGTAATAAAAACTACATGGTACTGGCACAAATATAGACCCATGGAACAAAATTGAAGACCCAAATATGAGTAAATACGATTTTAACCACCTGATATTTGACAAAGGAGCCAAGAATAGTCACTGGAGGAAAGTCAACATGTTCAGCAAATGGTGCTGGCAAAACTGGATCAGCACCTGTAGAAGAATGAAACTAAACTCTTATCTTTCACCCTGCAGAAAAGTAATTCCAAATGGATCAAAGACCTCAATGTAAAGCCTGAAACTCTGAAACTGTTAGAAGAAAACATTGGAAAAAACCTACAAGATATAGGTGTGGAAAGGATTTTCTAAACCGGACATCAGTTGCCCAGGATACAAAGTCAAGAATCAACAAACGGGAGCTTATTAAACTAAAAAGGCTTCTGTACATCAAAGGAGGCAACCAGGGAAGCGATCAGAACACCCACAGAATGGGAGAAAATCTTTATCAGTGACACATCCAACAGAGATTTAATATCCAGAATATAAAACGAACTCAAAAAACCGAAAATCAAGACAAGAAACAACCCAATTAAAAGATAGGCTAAGGATTTGAATAGAGTTCTCAAAAGAAGAAGTAAAGACGGCTATGAAACATTTTAAAAGATGTTCAACATCACTAATAATTAGGGAAATGCAAATTAAAACCACTTTAAGATTTCATTTTACCCCAGTCAGACTGGCTAAGATCAAGAGAACAAATGATACCAAATGTTGGAGAGGATGTGGGGAAAGGGGAACACTCATCCACTGCTGGTGAGGCTTCAACTTTCTTCAACGCCTATGGAAAATAGTGTGGAGAACTCTTAGAAAACTACAAAAGAACCTTCAATTTGACCCAGTTATACCAATCCTTGGCATATACCCAAAGAACTCATCCTATTGCAGAGACACATGTACATCCATGTTTGTTGCTGCCCTTTTCACAACAGTTAAGAGATGGAAGGAACATAAGTATCCCTCTATTGATGAGTGGATAATGAAAATGTGGTTCATTTACATGATAGAATTTTACTCAGCAATAAAGATGAAATCAGGAAATTTGCAGGTAAATGGATGAAACTAGAAACTGTTATACTACGTGAAGTAACACAGACTCAGAAAAAGAATCGACATATCTTCTCCCTCATATGTGGCTCCTAGAACCAAACCCTGATAAGTGAGTATGTATCCAGACATAACTACAGGAATCAGGATAATGGAAAGGAAACAGGGAGGTAAAGGAAAAGAAAGAACCTGAAGGAGAACAGTAGGAAACGGGCCTTAATAAGGGAGATAGAGACAAAAGTTGGATTAGTTTAAGGGTGGAGGGAGGGCAGGGTATACAAGGAACCTCGGGGATAAGGGGAAAGAAGGAGCTCAAGAGAGGTAGGACTGTAGGAGAAGGGTATTATTAAGGGAGAAAGGGGGGAAATGGGGGCACCTTAAGTGGGAAAACTATGGTGGAGGGGTGAGACAATACGAGAGATGAATAATGCCTAGGTAGTTTTGAAAACCAGAGGGAACCATATTACTCCTCCAACCTACTGACAAATTATACATAGCAGATCAAGAAATAATATGTCTAGGTAAGATTTATCTGAGAACAATTGGTCTTTGCCCAAGATTTATCTGTATGACACACAGTAACTAAAAGTACAAGACTGGTGGAACTAACTTTCTTGGATGTTTAACAGACATACTTTGAGGCCTATAGTAATTTGGTCAGAGGGACATAAAGGACAGATTTTGCTCCTTGCCCAACTAGGTCGACTAGTTCCAGGGGACTATGAGCATCTCTCAAAATGTTCTGTAATGGTGATGGGTCACTAGTCCTCTTGATCAAGGATGCAGAGAAAACCCGATGAGATGGGCTTGAACCAGTGTCCAGGCTACAAAGAGGAGGGTCAACACAGAGGAATCATTTCCTCCATGCTTCCAAGTGAAGCCAACTATGATCGAGTAGGACCTTTGACTTATCTTCACATAGGCAGAACTGGTAAAAGAAAGGAGCCAGGGGCTCCTCCCAAGGCCGCGTGACCCCTGAGGAACAGATCCTCAAACAAACTTAAGAGTAAAAATAAATTGGTTTATCAGGGCCAACTCTATGGCCTTAAACATCCAAAAGCAAAATATAACCAAAGATTAAAGGGATCAATATAATTCTTAAGAGTCCATATGCATAGCTAAAGGCTATATAACAAGCAACCATACCAGATAGGAGATACTGTCTTTTGAGTTGTTGGGCAGGGTGAACAAAGGGAGTCCCAAATGGTAACCCAGCATAGAACTGGGAAAATGAACAGCAGACCCTAATCTTATCTAAAGGAGTAGATTGACAACTGATTGGTGCTAGAAGAGTAACAGCTGACCCTCCTAAAACAAAAACCTCAAGATAGGCTAACTAGATTCACCAGAAGGGCAAGTAGTGGGGATTGGCTAGGGTGCTGACAATACAGCAGACAGTAGCAGGGATATCAGTATATAAGGGCTCTAGTGGGGGGAGGGAGGCTATGGGAGGCCAACTGGGAAATGGGTGTATAGTCAAATAAAATTGTTTGGGATGATCTGTGTGATACACACATACACACACACACACACACACACACACATCAACATTTTTTTTTAAATGTGTTATATTTGAGGAGGAAGCATGGAAATTTACATCATTCTAATTAGTAGAGGTGATGAACATTACCATTGAAATCCTCCCGATGACTTCATAGACATACACAGGCTCCAAGAGTCCAAGTGCAACAGATTATGACTAGCAGTAATCAGATTTGTACAGATTAGAGATGCATTTGCCAACATTTCAGTGTTAGTAGCAAAAACGATGAGTCTTTCTTCAAGAAACAATATATTCTAAAATGAAATGGATATCTTTTTTGAACGTTAAAAAACACATTCAGTTTTATGTCTTACAGGGCTTATACTGAGTTCAATACATATAACTGTATTAACTCAACTGTGAACCTAGAAACTTGCACCCACTTGTGAAAAAGATGTACTCTTGCTCTGGAGT
>NW_008334566.1:780023-797248 GCF_000622305.1 Nannospalax galili | reverse complement strand
ATCTTTTTTAAAGGTTAAAACCTCATTTAATTTTATGTCTTATAGTGTTTAAACTGAGTACAATATTGTATAACTGTAACAATTCAACTGTAAACCAAAAAATTTATAGCCAACTTTGAAAAAGATGTATCTTAGCTCAGAAAATTGTTATTGAATATGTCAATGCTGTTGTAATGAAATGCTTCTTCTAAGTACGTGGTTATTAAATAAATAATTAACTGGAAAAAAAGTATGGTCATTTTGCTGGACAAGGTCACAGGCCAAAGACAATACTGTTGTACAAAAAAATATTTAAAACAACAGCAATAAAAAATTCTTTTTTTTTTTTTTTTGGTCTTTTCAAGATAGGGTCTCTCTGTAGCCCCAGCAGTCCTAGAACTCACTGTGTATTCCAAGCTGGCCTTGAACTCACAGAGATCTGCCTGCCTTTGCCCCCCGAGTGGTGGGATTAAAGGCTTGGGCCATCACACCCACCATAACCTCCAAAACAATATAAATAAAACTGGAAATATTTTCTTTTGGTTGGGCTGTTTAGCTATGCACTAGTACTGTAAGTGGCCTCATTTCAGGACCAGACCAGAGGAAGACCTATATATATGAAGGTATAAGAGCTTTGGTCCTGGAGCTAGGCTGATGGATTGAACCCTAGTCTAACACTATGATTAACTGATCTTTATCAGATTACTTAGCCTTCTAGAGCCCTAGTTTCCTAATTTGTAAAATGTGGAGAGATAAGAGTGAAAACATTGTGGATTGCACGTTTTAACCATAAAACACAAAGTACAGGATCCAATAGAGTCTAAATTATAGAAGTATTTAGTATTACAAGCAGAAATAACCTATTTATCTAAATGAATCATGATAATTGTACAAAGTATATATTTGTACAGATGGGTAAATAGCAGACAAATGTAGCAAATCAAGATACTAGTAAACTGGGAGTTCGGTCTTAGAGGGGGAACATGATACAGGGGAAAATGGGATCCCTTTCAGGGCTTTTAGTCTCATTCATAAAAGAAGTTAAGAATGCACTCAAACAGAAATTTTAGGATAGTTTTATTAGAGTTTAAAAGTGAAATCCTCAGGGCAGGCAAGCTGTAAATCTCAGTAGCTGTTCTGAGGAAGAGAATGGAGAGAAAAAGGAAAAATGCCATAAAGCTGTGCAAGTTCAGAGCATGCGTGGAGGACAGGCATGTGGAGGACTAGCAGCTGCATGGCAGAGAAGGGGAGCTTTAGAGAAAGAGTAAGAAAGCACAGAATGTTGGGGCATCCCGAAGTCTTATGGAAAGCATGGTTAAAAAGAGACATAAAGGGGGGGAAAAAAGTTACACTTTTGTGAAGAATTAAAAAGAAACGGGCAGATTTACAGGAAGCTACACCTCAGTTGTGAGGTCTATAAGCACAGCACTGTGGGGCCAGGATTCCAGGCAGAAAAGTTCACCATCCTATTAACTCACTAGGTATACCACCTATCTGTTTTGCCTGACTTAAGGTGAAGGCACCTTCTTAGGGGTTATCCTGTGACCTGGTGATTGATCTGGCAAAACTGGAACCTTAAGGTTCTAACCAGGCCACACATTCTTATGCCCTTGAGCAGTTTTCTCTTAAGGGGTTTTTGCTACAGTAAGGATACCACTTATATTAAAGTGGAAACATAAACAATTTCTCCTTTTGTCTTTTAGGAGAAGTTGAACTTTAGCTTTTTGTAATGGATTTCAGTTAAAGCAGAGTTGTATGAACTTGAAATGGCATGTCTTATTAATTAATGTTTTGAAACAAGGCTCACTTTGCTGTGTCCCTGGCTGTCCTCATGCTCATTCCATAGCCCAAGTTGGACTTGAACTCTCAGCACTTCTCTTCCTTCAACTTTCCAGAGCTCTGGGATTATAGACATAGACCACTTCATCCAGCTTTAGCAATTCTTAATGTTTTAACAAACGCTTCAGGTAAGTTCAATACCTTCCTTTATTGCAATAAAACAATGAATCTTTTATTTAAAGAAATTAAACTTTGTTTCTTGAATAGCAAAATAAACAGGCCATGTAGTTTCTGAACCATGCTACTTGCATAATGCATTTTTTTGAGTCTCAGAAAAGAAACAGCAGCCACCTCAGGTAGCCACTTGGTATGGTGATCAATATACCAAATCAACATGGAATGTAAAAGCAAAAACACGTATACGGGGCTGGAGAAATGACTCAGTGGTTAAGAACACTTGCTGTTCTTCTAGAAGACTAGAATTCAATTCCCAGCACTCACATGGAAATTAACCATCAACCTACCACTCCAATTTCAGGGTATTCGATGGATGCCCTCTTTTGGCCTCCATAGGCATTGCATGCATGTGATGCACTTACATAGATGCAGGCAAAACAGTTATACATAGAAAATAAATAAATAAATAAAAAAGCACACAAGGATACCATCTCGACAGATCTCCTTGTTTTGCAATTACTCAAAGGTCCTGTATCAAGTATTACTCTGTATTCTGTTTTAGTATGACAGATTCTACTTTGTAAAGTTTTGTATTTCATAATCACTCTATCTAAAAGAGTGTTAGAACATCAAAAAGCCCTTAAGATTAACGGGTAAAGAAAAAAAATCTCTAGTCTTCTAGTCTGAAGAACCCTACCTTTCTAATTTCATTTGTCAATCACCTAGCTATAGGACTACCCCTAGGATCACCTTGACTCATGCTAAAGAGATTTAATATGACTGCTAATCCACCAAATACCTGACCTCCATGTAGGCTTTAAACCTGCATGGCTTCATGGATTTTTCCTTCTTTCTCTGTTCTCCTTAAGACAGCTGCCAAGTTTCATGACTTGCCTGCCCTGAGGATTTTTCTTCAAATTCTAAAGCTTCTGTTTGAGTCCATTCTTAAATTCTTTTATGAATGAGACTTAGGACCCTCTAGAGGATGCTGTTCTTCCTCTGTATCAAGAGGACTCTCTTCCACTCTTTTTCTCTCAGCTTTAATGCCTTTCTCATTCTAGCTATTTTTTGAGAGTATATGTCATATTTACTTTGTTTGTTGCCCGTTCCACTCACAATGTGAATTCTACAAAACCCAATCTCTCTCTTCACTAATAAAACCCTAGCACCTGGTAGAATGCCTGACTTAAAGTAAGTGTTCAAAAACTGTATTTTCAAGAAATTAATGATTATGATACTGGGGAAATCAAGATTAACTTTGGAATTCTTTGTCTCATTAATAAATGAAATTAAGAATGGGCTCAAACCAAGGTTCAAGGGTACTGTTATTGAATTTAAAGAACTTTAAGGCAGGCAAACAATAAACCCAGGCAGCTGTGTTCAGGAGGAAGACAGAACAGAGAAAGAGACAAAATCATTCCTTTTGAGTTAGGCCAACATGGAGGTCAAGCTACATAGAGGACAAACAGCCCCATGATAGAGAAGGGAGATTTTTAGAGAGAACGAGGAAGGGCCCCAACAAAACTTCATGTGACACCTAAGGATTATGCTAGAGGGCAGGAATTCTGAGAAGGAAAAGTGCATTATCTTAAGAAGCTAATTATTTCTCCTACCCCTTTAGCATAGCTTAATAGGAACCCACCTTCCTGAGGGATGGTCCCTTAAACCAAATGACTGAACTGACCAACTGGATTAACTCTTAGGAGAGGAGGCAATGGCAGGTCTCAACCTTGAAATAGATTGTTGTCTCTTTGGGTAAAGGTAACAGTTTTCTCTTACTGGGCTGTTACTGCTACTTGTAACAGTGCCACAATATACTACAGTCTCTAGAGGCATTAAAATCAAGGAGGCATGCATTCTCCCATGCCTTCAAAAGCAGTATTCATGGCAATGTATTTATGTGCCTGCGTTTCTCACAATGCTCCCACTGTGAATGCACAAACAACATATCTTATCCATCTCAATATTTAGGACACAGACATTAGAATAGGCCTATTATTAGGATGAGACTTCTATTTATTGTCTTTAGATAATCAACTTGTCTTTCTCCTCTTCTAGGTAGTGATCAAACAGTATTGGCTTCTCAGGAAACTAATTTTTTTGAAGTTACTTATTATTCTTATATTTTATCTGTATGAGTGGTATGCCTGCATGTATGTAAGTACACCCGTGTTATGCAATAAATTGGTAAGGTTAGAAGATGGCATTGATCCCCTGGAACTGTGGTTAAGGACGGTTGTTAGCAGCCATGTGGATGCTGGTGTATGAAGCAGGGACCTCTACAAGAGCAGCCAATGATTTTAACCACTAAACCATCTCTCCAGTCCCATGAAAACTAAATTTAAGCAGCTTTCATTTTTCCCTCATGCTCTTAGAACAGGTAATTTAGAACTCTTGCAGTTAGAAATGCTTTTTCTGAATATTTAAGATGTGAGATCTTCTCCCAGCCTCTTTCCAGTTGTACCACCTAAGAATATGTTTTTCAAGAAGCTGAACACTATTACTTTGAAACACAATATCCCAGAAGGACACTGCCCTTATTCTATTCCCCACTCTCCGTTCAAGGATGCCACCCAAATTTAGGTAACTATCCATTAGCAAACATAAAATGGTGCTGTCTTATTCACCAGCTTCCTTTCTAAGAGCTTTCTCTCTAGATGATAGAAAGATGATAGATAGATGATAGATAGATAGATAGATAGATGATAGATATTTATAGAGATTATGTATATACATATGTATATATATAATTTTTTAACTAGCTTACCCAGAGCTAAAATCCTCCCCTAACTTTTGTTTCACTTGAACAGAGTTCACTCTTCTTGCAGTTCTCCACGTATTACAATACCCTGAAAAAATTTCCCTTGCCATCTATTGATGTGTCTGTCTGTGTTTCTTTTATAATTTTTCTCTCCATTTCCATTCTGTGCGAAGCAGTGGGGGGCATTTTTTTAAACTGAAGTTTGCTTCAAACTACAGAAGAAGGAAATAAACATTTTTTCAGACCTATGAATCTGTGGTAACATTATTTAAAATTATTACCACTAAAGAGAGTTTTATCATTGTAAAGCTTTTAAACATATTATTAAAATGAAAACATAAAGTTGAAATGTATTTGTAAACACCTTGATCTTGAAAATGTATGCCTTGTTCCTTTCCAAATTTTCCAAGAACCCAGGGAAACAGATTCAGGGACAACTCTTCTAGAACCTTGATCAATTCTCTTGGTGAGATGCTCATTATTATGCAAAGTGTATGGTGACAGCTCACTTTGAATTTTAACTTTCTATTTTAAGAGAACAGTGCTTCCAAGAGACTAGACAGAGAATTATGACCCACCAGAGGAACTCTCTATTAAAGAACCCTGATCTTTAAAGTATAAAGCTATAATTTAGAATTTCATTTATTTACTTATTTTATTTATTCTCTGGTGTACATATTTAAAGCCTTCTAATTTTGCCCTCTTAGTCTGAGTACTTGCTGATTGATGCAAGCTGTCATTTTTCTGCTCTCCTTTTAGAAAGGACTGTCTAGATCAAAAGGCCTTGACTTTAAATAACTGGCAATGGCAGCCTGGTATTATTGCCAACTGCTTAAACAAACCCCTAAAACATTAATTAAGGGACTCATTATTTATAGATTTATTTTATTTTTGTTTATTATTTTGTGTGTGTGTGTGTGTGTGTGTGTATGTGTGTGTGTGTTATGCATGTGAGTGCTAGTATCTCTAAAGGTCAAAGGCGTCAGATCCCCTTACATGTGAAGTTATAGGCCTTTGTGAACCTCTTAGATGTTGGGAACTGCATTCAGGAGTACATGCTTTTAATACCTCTGAACTATTTCTCCCATCCCTGGGCCTCATAGTTTGAATATAGGGATATTTACCTGAATAACAGGAAAAAAATTTTTTAAATCTCCTACTATTTGCTTCTTGTCTATTTCCAAAAGCAATGGCCATTAAATAAAAATTCTATACTGTGTCTTAAATAGTATAAACTTTGGTTAAGATAAGGCAGTTTTTGCTTATCTGTGTACAATTTGAAAACTTATTAGGATAAGCTATATAAATACATGAAGAACATGGGCCCAAAGCAAATTTCTTACAAGCTCTTTTTCATTATGTGCATGTCATTAATTTTACAAAATAAATTACTTGGATAAGATCCCAAATACACTAGTAAAGGTAGTTATTTAATAAACCAAACTAGTGCTTAACAGTTTATTATTTTAGTAACAAAAATGTAATTCATACATTATTGGCAGAAATATAGATATATGTACTCATATTTCTGCATATTCCAAAAATGCACCCAGAAAGTCAAGCTTTTTGTTGCAGAAGCAGCAATATCTATGAGGGAGACACAGATAGGGTAGGAGATCGTGACCTTAGGAAAGCATAAACAGTGATGACATATACTCTGTCCAGGAGCAGAAAGGCCAGGAATGCACAGCTGAATGAAGCCCTGAGATGCCAGCTCAGGAAAGATTTATGTCATTTAGATTGTTGATATTAAACTCTAATATGATAGGAACAAATATTTGGTGGCTATTTTCCTCTCCATGCAATTTGGTCACATTTTCCTAAACTGCACATTCAGTATATGATCCATAAATGTGGATTTACCAAAATACAGAAATCTTCCAGCCCTAACTCCATTGGAAGGTACATGTGTGAACTTTTTTAGTATGAAAAGAAAATTAAAATAAGGCAGCAGTGGCTTTAATGAGGGTGAGTCATAACAGTCAGGGAGGCAAACCTATTTATTTTTATTACACAACACTTTTAACAGGGACCATTTTTAAAGACCAAATGACAGACAGGGGCCAAGATTAGATGCATCCTCAGAAGACAGCTGGCATGTTCCTGCCAGCATGAAGATTTAGAGGAGTGAAGCTTTTAAGAAATAGCCAATGATCCAGACAGGGGAGGCACAGAAAAATAAACTTACCAAAGAAAGTTAAAGGAAAAAGAAGAAAGAAAATGGGTTAGAGTAATTTCCCTCAGGACTAAAATATGTGGCATGAGCTCTTGCATTAAATCAGAAATAGAATAAGAGGAAGGAGAAAAGAACCCAAACCATGGGGAACAATGTTGTTATTGTGGCACGGTGGGCTCAGATTAACAGCTACTGGGTCATTTTCCCAGCTCACTAGCAAAATGGTCCATTATTTCTGAAAAAAAGGACTTGTTTCTAGGAAAAGGGAATTAAGACTTATTTTCCCATTTCCCATTCAATTACAGCAGGGAATTTAATAATGAATCAACCAAAGTCCACAAGTAGAAATAAACTTCCTAGCAAAGAAACAGAAATGAATTCCAAGAAATATTGAGTGTATTTTATATTAGACACATGACTTCACTTGAGAGAACTTATTATTGACTGTTTCTAAACATTATGATGCTTTTTCTGGCCTCTTTTAAATATGGAAGCTATATATTTATTTAGTTTTCCAAATATTCCACACACCTGCACTTAAAGTAAGCAATATTTTAGTGTGTGAGTTTGCACTGGGGTTTGAGTATCTTTCAACAAACATATTTTATTTTCAAGAAGCAGTGTTAAAATCTCTCACCCAAGCCTCAAATAAGTTAACAGCTTCCCACAAATAAATAGTATATTTCTCTTATATATGGGAATTCCATTCAAAAAATTAATGGTTTTACATATCACATAAACATAAGAAAGAGTCTACAAAGTCTTCATGAGATGGGGTTTCTGCCAAGAGATTCTTAGGACTATAGAGAACAGAAGTGACCTCTCAGTCTTGTCAGTGATTAATAAACTGGAACTCGATAGATACTTGTCAGAGCCATAAGGGAGGACTTTTAATATGACAGTTATGAATGACTGTCCACAATATGAAAATTGCTATTGACAGTAAAAGCTGCCTGTAAAGTCAGAAAAATGTTTTCCAATAGAGTGAACTTTGTATAGTTGTTAGGTGTTAATAAGATTTGGGGACATAACATGAATGAGTGAAATTTCAAGAGGCCCCTATCCCTAGAGCCTAGTCAAAGAACTCTAGACAATCTGTGGTTGCTGAGAGGGAGAGAATTTGTTTTCTCCTGGGATGAGCCCCCTGATAGGTTATGCAATCCCATGTGGTCAGTCCTAAACACATATACATAGGAGCAACACTAAATGGACTTTATTATCTATCTATCTATCTATCTATCTATCTATCTATCTATCCATCCATCTATCTATCATCTATCAATCTATCTAATCTATCTCTGTCATCTATCTCTATCATTGGCAGTCAGGCCTGGATTGGATAATTTGCTGAGTTTGTACCTGTGATAACTGAAATGAAGACTACAAAGTTAGTAGAAAGATTTCCTGTGTAGAGACAGAAGAATAGAAATAATGTAAATACAGCCTCATGTATAAAATTCTCAAAGAAAATGAAAAGTAAAAGATTTAGGGGCAGATTGAAGAAATAAAATTGTGAAAATAATGAAAATTATTATTAATGCATTAGAGCATAAGCTAGGTAAGTATTTTACTTTCTTTTCTTTCAATATGGTGACTCTCAGAAACACATAAAATATTTGTTTTTTATAAAATATTTTTGTTTACAATGGTTGCTTCCATGTATACCTTCCTATATTCTTATAAATTTTTCTACTAGTAAACACAGTGAGTCTTAGAAATTAAGAAAAATTAAATGAAAACAATGACTTATTTCTAATTAATTACACATCAACAAAGACATGAAAGCTTAAATGTCTGGGAATTTTGTTCAGGCAGCTCACTGCCTACCTACCCCATTTCTTTCATCTACCCCCACCCACTCCCCTGCTGGCTTCTCTCACAGGCAGTCTCCAATTCCTTCTCTTCAGGTCCCAGGACTAGCTTCCCTAACATAATTAACTAAACACCCTACCATAGATTCCTAAGTCCCCCCCCAGGTAGTCCCCTCACTACCAACTTCTCAGTGTCCTGATCAGGCAGAAAGACCTGTTCAGTCAGGACTCTGACCAGTCTACTACCCAGCAAGAATTGGAAATACCCACCAATTTTTCTTCCATTCCTAAACAAAAAGTAATTAACCTACATAAACAATATTAACAGAAACCAAATTAAACAAATGGCATGCCCAAATGGCAATGCAAAACCACAAACAATATTATTTATTTATTTTTATTATATGTGCATGAGTGTTTTTTCTGCATGTGTGTAAATCCATTGTGTCTTGTAAAGCCCACAGAGGCTAGAAGAAAGTATCAGATCCCCTGAAACTAGATTTATAGACAGTGGTTAGCCACCATGTGGGTCCTGTGAATCGAACTGGGTCCTCTAGAAGAGCAGCAAGTGTTCTTAACTGAGCCAATTCTCCAGCCCCTGGATTAAGTCTTAAAGGAGGATATAATAGTATGTAATGTTCTAATCTTTGGAACGGATCCGAATGTCATATCTTCACCCATGCCTAAGGTATTTCATTCTTTCAACCAAGAGGTTAAGGAGAGGCAGTTGTGATATTTCCTTTCTGGTGTTACCAGGGAAATGGGAGGTGGGGCCTGTCTTGAGAGAAGAGTCCATCCTCAAAGGTCCCTGAGACTACTAATCTCTATCTAGCTACTAAAAATATGATATAGGAATAGCACGAACAAGAAGTGAGATAGCAAACAGAAATAGTGAATTTAAGAAGGCTGGAGTTTAAGGAGAAACATTTAATTTCACTGGGCATGTAGTTTAGTGGTAGAGTACTGACCTAGCATGTGCAAGGCCAGAGGTTTGATTCCCCATGCTGTAAAATGAGCAAAACCACATTTAATGTTACAGAGAATCTGATGTTTCTTTTTTGAAAGAAGTCTAAAGCCTCATCATTTGAGGATTTCAGTAAAGAATATTTCCAGATAGCTAGAAATTTGAGGGTTTATGTATGCAAGCAGTTAGGAACTGGGTTCCATGTGGTTTTCTGTAATAAGACTAATTAATCTTATCACTTTTTATGTGTAATTTGTTAGATCATCAATTTCACCTATATGTAAACACCAATATATTGACAGAAAAATTATTTGACAAGAGGAAGTTGTCTCCTGAAGTTTTGAAGTATTCTGTCTTAAACTGATACCTAAATTAGGTGACTTTTAGGTCAAGATTAGGAGATGCAGTTCCTTCCTTGGTTAATCCCATGACTGCTGGCTAAACTTACTCTGTTTGGGCTTTAATATGGTTGCAGGAACTCTTCTGCTTGAGCGGTTTTCAGTGTATTCTTAATAATATAGTCAAATGACTTTTAGAATTTCTACTAGATCAACATAGGCATAGGATACCTAAAAACTCACTGTTTCTGATGAAGACAATACAAGCTATTGTGAACAAAATTTCATTTAAAGAATTCTTCCAGATTAATGCACATGATATATGATTATATATCAAGTTTCTGTAATTAAAAAAAGAACCCACTGGAAAATTTTTGCTACAAGACACATGAAGAGACAACTATTATCACAATAAATGTGTGTATATCTTCCCTTAGTTTACTAATTAAAGTACATGCAAATCCCTGAAGACAGAAGCATTTCAAAGATCCCAGTCACAAATAGGTAATCTCCAGTGTATTGGAGTTTGTACAATATAAGGAACATTTGAACATTTATCGCTGTTACTGGAACCATGTTGATTTTTCTCTGAGTTTTGTTTTATTTTTGTTGAATTAAGTTGTGAAGTTCATACTATTTCTTTTGTAGAATCTTTGTGAACATGAAAAGTACTTCTTGTGAAAAGGTCTTGTGCCAAAGCTGTTCAATAAACATTAGTCCTCTGTCCATCAGTTGTTTTGTATTGCAGATGCACAGCCTAATTAATGATGCAGAATTAATCATGTGCTCACTTTGAGATTCTAGGGAAGAAAAGCTTTTCCTTGGGTAAGGTCAGTGTATGTCAAATACTATCCCAGGAACATGAGCTGCATCTCTTAACCTTTTCTAGTTTATAAAAAAAACTTCTTGGACTGCCAAAATTAACTGGGATACTTATTGGCTCTTATGAAGTATGAGTTATCATGTTAATTTAAGGGTGTATTTCAAATTATGTGACAGTTGAATTAAAGAATCTCTACTAACCAGCATAGTTTCTTTCTGTCTCTATACATACATGTGGCTAAGATAAATGGGGGAAATTAACAAGGTGACAGTAGAAATAACCAAAAAAATATGTTAGGAAACTATTTGATCCTGTATCATGATGTTGTCATATAAGGAGACATAATACAGATACTCATCATTTTCTGTGTATCCCAATACCATTCATGAGTTAGAAAAATTGAATTCTGGTTGATCTGGAGAATTCATATGTAATGTCTTTAAAGGAAATATGTTTTGATTAAATAAATCATAAGTTGAAATATGAGTATTTAATTTTAGTGAATTTTGTTTAAAGACAATTATTGACACTCATTTTAAAATGATGGCACTAATTACTATCAAATCCCCCTCTTGTTAAAATGAATTTTGAAAGGCCTTTCTTTAAATTCTTTTTTTTTAATAGTCAAAGAGTTAACTTGACTTTAGTCATGCCATTCATCATCAGTGCATTAGCCTCTCACATTAGCCCAGATCAGTATAGATTTACGTTCTAAACCATGAAAGTTGGTCCACAGACAGCATAGAATGGACAAAAGAAATTAACACTTCAAAACACTACCATTTTAGTGACCTATTTTAGAGAAGATTAACCTATGGTTGTCCTAGTTTATTTCTTCATTGCTGTGACAAAACACTTTGACCAGTAGCAACTTGGGGAGGAAAGGGTTTATTCAGCTTACATCTCCCAGGTCGCAGTTCATCAGGGAGCCCAAGGTAGGAACTCAGGGCAGGAAGCTGGAAGCAGGAGCTGGAGCACAGGCCATGGAGGAATGCTGCTTACTGGCTTGCTCCCTTGGCCCCTGCTCAGCATCCTTTCTTATGCAACACAGGCCCACCTGCCGAGGGGTGGCACCACCCACAGTGGGCTGGGCCCTCCCACATCACACATCAAGAAGATGCCCTTCAGACTTGGACACAGGCCAGTCCAATAGAGGCAATTCCCCGATTGAGGCTCCCTCAACCTGGGTGTGTCAAGTTGACACTAAAGCTATCCAGCACAATGGTAAAGATGTAAAACTAAATTAAATTCCAGTGAAATACAAATATTTTTATTCACATATTGAGCCATCTAATTTAGACTCCTCAGGGTAGAGTGTTACCATCCTTATTTATAGATTTCTCAGCATTAAATTTACCCCTTATCTAACTTTATATTGGCAGTCTAGTTAGGAACTTGTACAGAGATATCCCGCTGTATGAGATGGTCCCTCGTGGTAGGTGGCAAGTCAGTGCCTAGATGACCTTTCTATGCCCCACTTTGTTAATGATTTGAAAATACAAAGGCAGTGATGGCATGCCACATTGGTTTTATAATTTCTAATTGAACGTCTTCACAGGGATATCTAATGACACACAGCATATGTAAAACAAAGAGACAAATGTTACTATTGAGAATGGAGGTTTGCGAACATATTATGAAGCTTTATACTTATGCCTGAAATTATAAATCCAGGTTACACAAGACAGTGATTTCCTGATGAAGCATTAATGCTAAACAAATAGCAAAAGCTAAGAAAGCTAAAATGCTTAACACTAAAATAATATTTGAGGCATTTAAAGAATATAAACTAGTAGCAGGATGCAAATTATATTCTTTTTGGGGTACAATATTTATTCTGCAGAAAAGTTGACATGTAAACTGAATGAAATCTTTATGTTCTTAAAAGTAACAGATTATGTTTCAAAAAGAATGACTTTTATCTTATATGATGCACTTGGTTGACTTTAGGACACTGAGATGTGTTTTTCTTGCTCAGACATGGAAAAGCTCCAAATGGATATACTGGGAGAAGCTATTTTCTTACTCAGTGTTGAAGTGAATAGGAAAAGAGAAAATGATCATGGTATATCATCTAATGGAATCCCTTCTAGAGTAGACAGAATGAGATAAAGACTTGATTAAGCTGCCCATCCTCTTTAAAGGACACAATGATATACTTCAGCAGTCTTAATAAAAGTCTTCTGAAAACCATCATGCATAAAAATCTGAGGGACAGGGCTCGTCGGGATTCTAGTAAAGTGATTGAATTACATCCCCAGAATCCATATAAATAAGCTGGTATGGTAGCATGTGTTTGCAGTCCTACCACTTGGGAGGTGGAAAGACAGATTCCTGGAGCTGGTTGGCTAGCCATCCTGGAAAAATTGATGAGAGCTCTGGATAAGTAAGAGACCTTGTCTCAAAAAACATGATGGACATTTCCTGAGGAATGACACCCAAGGTTGACCTCTGGTGGAGGCCCTCAAATGCACACAGCTGCACATACTTGCACACATACACACACACACACACACACACACACACAGTCTGAGGACAGACACCATAATGTTAATATAATAATTTTCAGCTAGAAGTGGAGCACTCAAATGAGTTTGTATATTTTATTGGATTGATCCGTGCATTGTTTCATGGTCAAGCTAAGTAAGAATTAAATCATAATCAGAAGATCCTATTTGAGAAAAGTTAAATGAATTAAATAAAATGGTCTCATTCCAAGGTGATGTCATACAGTCATCCTTTAAAGAATCAGCTTGCCAATGGGAGTAGAAATCAGTGAAGCCTGTCAACACTCCTCACCTCTGAACAGTTCCACCAGAGAGAGTGCTACCATGTGGTTTGGAAATACATCGTAGCTGAAGAATGAATCTTGCTCTAGGTTACAAAGTGTTTGAATGAGCTGCGAATAGCTGTACCCATGATGCTTTCCATATGTCTATGTAAAACAAGTGCTTTTCTGACAGGCACAATTCTTTTGATAGTGAATGTGTGTATTTAGCGTAGATTCAAATTCAATTGTATGATCCATGAGCCATTCAATTTTTTTGTATTGACTATATATCTACATAACATGCCTTTCTTTACTGCTTTATAATTTATTTTTGTATGGACAATCTCATTTTCCTTCTGTGAAAATTATTTTAATTTTTGCATGTTTTTATTTATGTGTGTGTGTGTGTGTGTGTGTGTATGTGTGTGTTTGTGCCTTGGAGGGGGGATGTGCACATGTGTACGGCACACATGTGATAAGAGGAAAACTTGCAAGAATTGGTTCCCTCCTTTAATCCTGTGGATTCTGAGGATCAAACTCAGGTTATCAGGTTTTGCAGCAAGTACTTTACCCACTGTACCATGTCCAAATTATTCAAAGACATTTCTGCATAATCTCATTATTAAGTATTTTCTCTCTTCCCAAGACTGTCACATTGCTAGACTAATGTGATTTCTATGTGCAAAATATGTATCCTTATATTTACAGGAAAATATTCCAGTCACCACTCATCAAAGAAGCTCATTTTGCACCAGTCAGAGACTATTACCAAGTACAACCTGTCACACACAGACAGTGTCTATGACTTTCCCAGGCCTAAGTGACACATCTACAATGCAACCTCCACACCTAAGGCTCATGGAACATAGAAGAGGGATAAAGAAGAAGACACTAATGAATTTCTCAGTTCTCAGTAATGAAGCTCCCTCATGCAGCAGAGGGTCAGGAACAAAAAAGGTCACAAATGGCTAAAGTGTAGAGATCAAGGTCTGCTGAATGATGGACATTGGATGGGATCCCTTTATTAAACTCCACCCACCCAGGCCTCAGGGACTATCTCCAAAGAGGAGGAGAAAGATTTTAAGAGCCAGGGAGGAGGTGCATGACCATATGGAAACAGACTTACAAACTCCTGGGAACCTGCTCATAGGATTCTATGGTAATGGTGTCAGTGTACACAAGTCCCATGCAAACTCAGGCACACAATAACCCAGAATGAAACTGGGAAAATGAACAGCGGACCTCAATCTTATCTAAAGGAATGTTGGCAACTATTGCTGCTAGATGAAGAGCTGGTCTTCCTAAAACAAGGGACTCTAGATAGGCTGACTAGACTCAGTGGCCTGACTTGCACTAGGGAACGGCAAGGGGCACTGACAACCCAATGGGCCTTAATAGGGATGATAAAGTATATGGGCTCCAGTGTGGAGGGGTGTCTATGGAAGGGTACCAGTGGGGATGAGGGTCTAAAGATGATTAAGATTGTTTGAGATGTTATGTATGAAATACACAAAAATTCAATTAAAAGTAAACATAAATAGTTAAAAGGGGAGGGGGCCACTGGAGAAATGGCTCATCATTAAGAGCACTGGCTGTCCTTGCAGAAGACCAGGTTTAAATCCCAGCACCCATATGATGGCTAACAGCTGTCTGTAACTCCAGTTCCAGGAAGTCCTACACCCTCTTCTGTCCTCTATGGGCATTTCCTGGCACAGGTGCACTTACATACATACAGGTAATACATACACATAAAATAAAAATACTAAATAAAGTATTTTAAAAATAGTTAAATGATAGATCTTTTTGTATGTGAAAATAGATTTGACATAACAATGTTGATAACCAATAAAGCCATCTTACCTCTTCAACTAATGCAGTTTTTTGTAATGCTAAACAAATTTCTGTTTGATGGTGGAATAATTTTATATAATGCACAATTTGAATTATCTGTGTTCTAATGCTGAATTGAATAATTTCAATCATCCCATATAAGTCCTCTATTAATTACCATATGATCATCAGAGAAAGTACACCTGGGAATTTCTCCCAAATTTAGGCTCTATTACTTCTGCTTAGTCCTCATCTTTGTGTGTTTTGGATACTATGGTGTTTGACATGACATTATCATGAAATTAAGTAAAAATGTGTCAATCTTCTTTAAGATTAAAGAAACTTTTTTTATGTGTATGAGTGTTTTGCCTTCTTGTCTGTAAGTGCACCTGTGTATGCAATGCACATGGAGGTCAGATGAGGTCATCATGATTCCCTGGAACTGGAGTTACAGATGGTTGTTAGCCAACATGTGGGTGATGTGATTGAAACCTGAATCCTCTACAAGAACAGCCAGTGCTCTTAACCACTGTGCCATCTCTCCAACATCCCCAAACGATCTTAAGTGTGGAACCAGCCATGGAGTGTGGTCAACCTATTAGGAGCCACACCCTTAAAGAAAACTGAACTCTTGTTCTCTTAGCATCTATCATATGTCAATAGGTCCTTAGGGGTAGATTTCATGTGCTGGGATTTTGTTTGGTTTGAGCTTGAGCAGGTCTTGTGCATTGTCTTTCAACTGCTGTGAGTTCATGTGTTCAACTCTTCTGGAAAATATCCTTTCTTGTAGTCAGTCCCCACCTCTGGCTCTTACAATCTTTCTGTCTCCTCTTTTGTGAAGATTTCTGAGCCTTGGGATGAGGGGTGTGAAATAGATGTACCATTTAAGACTAAGCACCCCACAGTCTCTTATTCTCTGTGCATTGAAAAGTTGTGGATCTCTATGTTAAGCATTCTCTGCTGCAAGCAAAATTTTCTCTTGTAAGATATGAGAGATGTATTAATTTATGGATATAACAATAAGTCATTATAAGTCATTTTAATACTATAGCTACTTATTAGACTATTAGTAGCAAGTTCTCCCCTAGGGCTCAATGACTTATCTAGCCACAGGTTATTGGATCCATAACAGTGTCAGGTATGGGTACCATCTTATGAGGTGTGCCTTAAATACCACCAGTGTGTGGTTGGTTATTCCTATAACATTTGTGACACTATTATGTTAGTGGGACCTAAACAGAGAATTCTCAAAAGACGAAATGCAATTGGCTGAGAAATACTTTAAAAATGTTCAACATCCTTAGCTATCAGGAAAATGTCAATTAAAACTACTTTGAGATCATCTTATCTCAGTCAAATGGTTAAGATAAGGAAAAAACAAATGACAACAAATGTTGGTGTGAATGTAAAATCATTATGAGGGGAGGATTCTTGCTAGAGTTAGAACCTAAGATCTTATGCATGTCAGCCAATTATGCTACCATTAGGCTATATGCTGAGCCCATTTGTAAATTTAAGTTCATAGCCTTTGTAGTAGGTATGTGGCCCACACCTATAATCTCAACCCTGGAGATACTGAGGCAGAAGGATTGTGGGTTTGAGGGAAGTCTGGTCAAAATCAATCAAACACCAAAGAACAACGAAGTCTCAGGATTGTGCATGTGGCAGATATTTCATTCTGAAGATTTTCTCTATGTCAAAGTCAAAATAACTTTTTAAAATGTTTATGTAATATACTCCTTAAATGTGTTATGTCATGTATCACATTAGGAAAATTACAGTCCTTTCTCATGAGAATATCAATGATCTGAGATCAA